>NC_133194.1:2532500-2602500 GCF_049306965.1 Danio rerio | reverse complement strand
TCCGCGAGCGCAAACGGATGTTCAGCCTGAACGAGGCGTTTGACCGGCTGCGCAGGAGGGTTCCCACGTTCGCCTACGAGAAAAGACTGTCTCGGATAGAGACTCTGCGGCTCGCCATCGTCTATATAGCCTTCATGACGGACATACTGGAGAACAGCTGAACTCAGATTGGGTTATTAATTGCATTTCTTTCAAAACGCGGTAAAAAGCGATTTTACTTTACTTTAGGGGGTAAACTCGTTGCCTTAAACCCAACAAGTTGATTTCACTTTAAAAAGAGTCAGTAAACCAATGACTTAACTTTTATCATTGTGCACATAGTTTTGTTTGCTTAAAATAGACATCTAAACTAAAAATGGGAACGAGTTTACTCTCTTTTTTAAATTAATCAACTAATCGCTTTTTTCAGTGTAAGGATCTTCAAAATTATAGTAAAATATTGATTAATTATTATTTCTTTGGTCCTACCTCTACTGTTAAAAACTGAACAGCAATTTTAGGTATTTCACAAATAAATATTTGAAGTTTAAAACTGCTGTAGACTTTAGTCCAAAACTTTTCCAATAATTAAGCTATCCAATTATGACATGTCGGAATAGAGTCGCTACTTTAAAGAAATATTTTAAAAATTCATTCTAATTATTATTTATTTTGTCCTGCCTTTATGGCTTCGATGGAGTTAATTATTAAAAACTGAACAGCAATTTTAGGCGTTCATATAAAGCCGTATAGCTGTTTACAAATATAATAGCCTGATGCTTAAAACTGTTGAGACTTCAGTCCAAAACTTTTCCCAGAATTAAGCTATCCATTAGGCTATGACATGTTGGAATAGAATGTATTGCCAGAAACTCAGCCTTGGCTCAGTTGGCGTTTCTGTGTGGAGTTTGCATGTTCTCCCTGCGTTCGCGTGGGTTTCCTCCGGGTGTTCCGGTTTCCCCCACAGTCCAAAGACATGCGGTGCAGGTGAATTGGGTAGGCTAAATTGTCCATAGTGTATGAGTGTGTGTGTGAATGTGTGGATGTTTCCCAGAGATGGGTTGCGGCTGGAAGGGCATCCGCTGCGTAAAAGTAAGTTGGCAGTTCATTCCGCTGTGGCGACCCCGGATTAATAAAGGGACTAAGCCGACAAGAAAATTCATGAATGATGCACGATTCATTCAATGTACGATTTTTAAAAGGAGGCGTGGCACCAAACCCCACCCCTAAACCTAAACGTCATTGGGGGATGAGCAAAGCGTATTGTATGAATGAGATCATATGAATTTATATGCATTAGCCACTAAATCAAATGTTAGCTGCCGTGACATAGCGCTGGTATTGCTGCTAGACAGTTTTTAAGGGTAGCTCAAATGTTTGAATAATGCTCCAACAATTGTTGCCTATACTATACCATTAATTGGTAATATTCATTAATTTGGAGTGATGCAATTATGTAAATTGATATGATATAATATAAATTAGCTACTGTATTTGGATTTTTGATACAGGGTTTGGGTGATTGATGGTTTAGGGGGTTATAGACTTGCTTCTGAAAGGGCTCAGAATGCCATGGCAAAGCGTTTTGTATGAATATTTAATCATGTGCAGCGCAAGTGAGCAGCTCATAATAACGGAGTTTTCAGTGTTTCTGCTAAGTTCGCAAATGATTCACACTATATAGACCTTACTCTATATTTTGAGCCTGGGTTGCAATATCACTTGCAAAAAGCGTCAGCACACAAATCTGGCCACGTCAAAAGCCCTTTTAATGATTGCAGATTAATCACTGTGATGGGTTTGGCAATATAGCCAATATATTCAGGACTAAATGTTTCAGTGTTTTATGATCTCAATCATCAGCCTCATCACTTTGACTTGATGGCATTTTAGTGTTTGTCAAGAAATGCATTTATTTCTGTTCTTTTTTTATTTTATTTAAAATCCAGAAAACTGTAATGCTAAATGCTGATCCACACTAGGCCTAACATATTTTGAGCCTGAGTTGCAATATCATTAACTTGCTAAATGCGCCAACACTCTTGCCCTTTTTGTGATGAGTATGTTTTATAAATCTGTTTTTAACAACAAAAATAATCATTAAAAATGAAGCTTCCTTACACGGCCTTCTGCCTAAAGGAAATCTCCATTACATTTGAATGAAAAAACTATTTATTTTTGTAATTGTCCTGTTGTTGTAAATAACATCACATTTGATAGTATTTATTATCACATTTATTGAATTTTGATTAATACAAATTTATGAATAAGTTTATCAATTTAACGCAGTGGGTAGCACAATTATCTCACATCAAGAAGGTCGAGCTCCGGCTGGGTCAGTTGGCATTTCTGTGTAGAGTTTGCATGTTCGTGCATGTGGGTTTCGTCCGGGTGCTCCGGTTTCCCAAAAACGTAGTGAGTTGGATAAGCTAAATTGTCCGTATTCGTGTGAATGAGAGGGTATGGATGTTTCCCAGTGGTGGGTTGCAGCTGGAAGGGCATCGGCTATGTAAAATGTTGGAAAAGTTGGTGGTTCATTCCGCTGTGGCGGCCCCTGATTTAAAAAGGGACTAAGCCGAAAAAAATGAATGATTGAAAATAAGTTTTACTTTCTGTAGTTTTCTGAATGCTAAATTAACCTAGTCAGAATACAACACTATACACACTGTCATGCCGATTGTATTTGAATTAGATGCGTTCCCAAATTTGTCTTGCCTGTTTTAAAGGATAGAATGCGCATAGTTTCGTGGCTGGTTTAAAAAAAACATTTATTTCTGAAGTCACCTGTCAGGTGTGGCAAGATTTAGACCCTGTTACAGGTGCGTTCATTCTCTGCAGGGAGGAATTTGAATACTTTTAGACTCGATCATTTCTATCATTTATTGATCAAGTATTATCGCCAGGCTGATTTCACTAAGTAAGACATGTTCCTGGATGAACATCTATGCAGATCCTAAAACAACATTTCAATCAGCCAATCAGAGTTAAGGAATACTTTGCAGTTTATGTTAAGTTTACACTTCTACATGATTGTTATCCAATTATTATTCCCCTCTGATTTTGGGAATAATTTAGTTATGGTTGGGTTTAGGGGTATGTGTTATATTTTTCAACAAAAATGATGTTCCATGATCAACATAGATGTATCGTACTTGGCAAAATCATGACGTGCCAAGTATTAAATGGATCACTGGTCGGTGCACTTAGGGTGAATCTTCAAGTCACACACAGATTTACAAGTGATGCATAAGTTTCAACCGTGCGCCCTCTTGCGGAATCTTAAAACGTTGTTTTGGCATTTGTGGTCTTGTGGCATGCATTATAGTAGCCTTTTGGTGGTTACATTTGAATGCATAATATAACTTTTACAGAAACCGAGGTGAGCCTTACGTTTGTGTGGTTTGCGCAGATAATGCAGACTCTGGATGTGAACGCAAAAGGCCAGTTTGGGAGTGTGTTTGTGTTGGACTGAAGAGGCCACACAGTTTGTGCGTCGTCTGCGCTTGGCGACCCGCTGCGTATGAAAACCGTGCAGAAGGAAACCTGACTCTGCAATAACACTAACACAGACATGCATTTCAGAGCATGTTCAAATAAACAATGAGGTCTGCTTAGCCAACCCAGATTCACTCTTCTTTTACTGTGACTTGAGGAGGATTTCGGCACACTGGCTGAGAATAATGACACAGTTCTCCAGAGCTGCCAGGGTGTAAATTGGCAGAACATTTCATTAATGCATTAACGACATGATTGATGCTGTAAATGTAAATCCACTAAAAGAAAAGCTTTGATTTTGACATTTTATGTGCATTCAGCATTTTTGGAGGGGTTTTGATCCAAGGTTGCCAGGTCGCAAATCATAAAGTCTCTCGGCTCATTCCAGAAAGCAGACTGAAATCTGGCCAACTGAAAAGCCCTTTTAATGATTACAGATTAATCACTGTGATGGATTTGGCTATACAGCCAATATATTCAGGACTAAATGTTTCAGTGTTTTATGATCTCAATCACCAGCCTCATTACTTTGACTTGATGGCATTTTAGTGTTTGTCAGCATGCATTCATTTCTGTTCTGTTTAATTTAAAATGCAGAAAACTGTGATGCTAAAAATCAGATCATCAGCTCATTCATTCAACTGTACTTCATCTGAATATTTTGAAATGGTTAATAGTACTTGATTGTTGTGTTTTAACCAATGCAAAATACTCTTTTCAGTTAGATTATGTAGTTGTATTAACAGTACATCTGCATCTGAGTCTAAAATATCAGCAGATCATCAGTTCATTTGTCATGATGAATCAGTCTACAATTAATTTGTCAGCGCAAGTCTCAGTATTTTCGTTGGATCACTATTCTGACATGTCATGAATGGATGATGGATGCTCATTTAGATATATTTGGCTATTTCTTTGACACAAAAAAAAGGATTTTCAATTCTATTTTAATGCATTTCAATGATATTAACATCAACAGCGTGCCTATGTTGTGTTTATTTTAAATGAAGCGCTTTGATTGGCTCAGACGTTTGATTCTTGGTATAACGGAACCCTTTGGATCGCGGTCCCCTCCCGCCTCTCCCTTCTTACATCACTCAGCTTCTCGTCCAATCGCAGGCCAGCCCAAAAAGTTAGCTCCTTCCAGACTATAAGATCCTGTAAACTCCCCTTCGAGTTTGAGAAAGCCCTCCGTGACGCAGGAGGAGACGCGCTGAGAGGGACCGAGCCTCTGACCCCATTCCGTCGGACTCAGGGAAGCCACGACCCGCAATCTGAGCTTTTCCAGAGGTGATGTTTGAGGAAGAGGCGATGCACGAGGACTCCAGCTCTCCAGAGTCTCCGGTGGACAGTCTGGGAAACAGCGAGGAGGAGCTCGACAGGCGACAACCGAAGCGCGTCAGCAGGAAAAAACGCGCCAGCCGCAAAAACGCCGAGGATTCCGACAGTCCCACGCCCGGGAAGAGGAGCAAGAAGTGCAGCAACAGCAGCAGCAGCCCGCAGTCTCTGGAGGACCTGCAGACGCAGCGCGTCATGGCGAACGTGCGCGAGCGTCAGAGGACTCAGTCTCTGAACGAGGCGTTCGCCTCCCTGCGCAAAATCATCCCCACCTTACCCTCGGACAAACTCAGCAAAATACAGACGCTCAAACTCGCGGCCCGGTACATTGACTTCCTCTGTCAGGTCCTGCAGAGCGATGAGCTGGACTCCAAGATGTCCAGCTGCAGTTATGTGGCGCACGAGAGACTCAGCTACGCGTTTTCTGTGTGGAGAATGGAGGGCGCGTGGTCCATGTCAACATCCCACTAACGCACGGATGCACGCGTTTGATGCAGCATGGTATGCGATGCAAAACTTTTTAAAGGCTCAAAAACTTGCACTTGAATATCAAGGGTTTTGGATAACCAGTCAAAAGTGTGGACACAATACGTTAGATTGATTATGAAACAGTTTCACATTCACGTTGTAGACAATTATACATACTCTGAAAATAATTATTCGTTGTATTTGTTTTTTAAGGTAAGTGATTGAAAACAATTTATATGGGCTTAATTTAAAGAAACAAATTAAATAATGTTCAGCTTAATTTGTTTGTTAAAATTCAGCCCATATAGATTGTTTGCGACTTACTTTAAACACGTAAATACAATGTGATTTATCTATATTTACCCATCAAACTCGTTCTTGAAAATCTCATGAAAATGGTTGATATCACAACATTAATTTTCATGTTTTCACGTGTTTTGGTGGCTCCATAATCCTCAACTTTTGAAGTTTCTCAGGTTTTAATGATTTTAAATGTTTGGCCATAATAAAGAATGAGTAGTTGTGTCCAAACTTTTGTCTGCTAATGTAGAACTAAATTAAAACCTATTTAAGCATACTTTATGCTTTAAATGTAATTCAGATTTTTAAAAACATATTCAAAATTTCAAATACCGAATTTGCACCTAAAATGCTTCATAATAATCTGGTGTTATTTATAAACAATCTTTTCCACTTCAGACAAACCAGTATTTACAGACTTTTTATGAACTGTTGTCTAGTAATAATTTAAAAGCAGTCAATGGTAGCTGTTTTATCACTTGAATAATGTTTTTTTATTTACTGTATAAAATAAGTACTGTTATTGTTTAGTAAAATAAATTAATGCATAATAATTATTAGATAAACATTGCATCAATGTCTAAACTAAAACCTTTTCCTTCGTTTTTTTAGATTCTCGGCCTGAGGAGCTGAACTCACTGGAAGGAGCGGCTCAAAACAAGGGCGAAAATAAGGATTATAAAGGGAAAATTCTGGAGCGTCATGACGTCGTTGCAAGCACTTACAGTTGTGAACTACGACATGGGAGCAGGAATTACAGTCAGATCTGTGCTGTTGTGACGGTGAATGTGGAAAACATGTGCTTCCGTCCACAAAACAGAGACTCGCTGCAGGAAAAGACGCTCCTGCGCTTCTGACAGCAACAACCAGCATGGCGTCATATTTTTTTCTCTGAAGGAAAACACACACACTCAACGAATGAAGGAAATCGGCTCATATCAGTGTTAACATTTTCTTTGATCGGTCTAAGAAAATACTTTTATTTATTTATTGATGATTGTCACAATGCAGAATAGATCTGGTGTCTACATGCATTTTCTATTTTAAATATGATGTAAATATCTGTATATTTTCTGCAATAAAAACATGATTTGAAATGCACCTGCTTTAGCATGTTGTCATTGCAGTTATTCGTTTTTAATGCACTGTAAAGTTATACAGAAGACTTTACGAAGAAACTACTGCAATGATCATTCGGTAAGATTATAATAATGAAAATTCCTGAATGATTTGCCGTTTTTAAAAATATATAAACTATATTAAGATTCGTTTTACAATGAAATACTTTCCTATTCAATGTGGCTCTCTCGGTTTATGTCGCAGATATCTTTAGGTAGGTTATTTAAATGGTGTTATAGAAAGTGCATTTGTTTATTGCAAATAAAGATATTTTTAATTATTCAACGATAACGCTGTAATTAATAATATCTACACTGTTAAAATTATGACCAATTAGTCCTGCAGCATATGTTTTGTTCATTGTACCTTATTAAATTAAGTTCTAACTTAATTTTATTAGCTGTTTAAGTCAGTTTAACATATTATAATATAAGGTCCATGGACTCATAAGATTAATTTGATTTAGCTTAAAAATTTAGGACAACCGGGATTTTTTACAATACTAAATAATCGTATGTTGTTAAATCTTTCAGAGTTATCGACTAAAATAAATTGGTTATCAAAAGTGCACAAACCCAAGCGTTCGGTTAAAAAGTCAATAACATTTACAATATTGTCCCAACATTGGGTTTGTCCTTTTTTGACAACCCAATATTTTAGAGTATATGCTATGCATTACAAAAAAAATTTATGTTATTTCGATCAAACATTTAGACGAAATACATAAAATCCTGAACTAACAAATTGGGTGACAGAAATTACATTTGTTTATTTCAGTTAATATTATTATTTAATATTTATTCTACTTATAAACACATCAGAAAGATAATAAAATATCTGATATTTCTAACGACTTTGTATTTTTCTTCGCGGGGTTTGAACCCAAAAGGACAGCATTTGACAGGCCTGGGAAAGCGTTTAGGATGTTGTGAGGAATCATTTGAAGGTGTGTAACGGGGTCCAAACATCTATGGAATTCACAGATGTCTATAAAATGAGGGGTCGGGAGGGTCACGGAGAGGTACAGCGGGTCAAAACAGCCAAACACGAGCAATTTACAACCAAGACCCTTTTACTGATTTTAGAGAAATAGTATAATGATTTATAAATCATCAAACATAATGATCTAATATTTAAAAAAAACTCTTAAACAGCCACTTTAAAATAGTTCACTATGAAAATGAGGGGTTGTCGTAACTCAGTGTTATGGCAAAAATGGGCAGCAGTTGTGTTTAAACGTGTAACTTAAATTTATTAAATAAAAAAAAATAACTTTTTTGTCAGTATTAGACACAATTTTGTTTTACAACAACCCACCATTTTTATTACTATTTTTTTTGTGAGTTAAGGAAAAGGAATGGTGGTTTTTAAATAGTTATTCTGAAGTAGGCCTATTATAACCCCCATAAAGTCAACATGATAACCTCACATACAACAGCTAAAAATCTCCAAATATTTTGTGCAGTAAGGAATTTTAAGATGGCTTGTTTTACGAGGCCCACAAGCCGTGTAATTTTAGGCGGGAATCTGGCGCGTTTGTTTTCCTCTGTCACCGGTTCCTCCAAACGTTAGCTTCGATCG
Source organism: Danio rerio (assembly GCF_049306965.1). Taxonomy (NCBI): domain Eukaryota; kingdom Metazoa; phylum Chordata; class Actinopteri; order Cypriniformes; family Danionidae; genus Danio; species Danio rerio. The sequence goes on along the minus strand of NC_133194.1, from coordinate 2,594,220 downwards.
GGTTCCAGTCAGAAACACGTTGAAATGACGCCTCAGTCCAGAGGTTTTGGGACTTGGCGATGGGGAGAGAGTGAAAGCGAGAGCCCAGGCACCTGAATCAAACTTATTTTTACCAGATGTTGTTAATATTTTTCTTAACGTCACGTGAATCGAACAGATGTTGAGCTGCGCGGACCCGCCTTCACAAGCGCGCGGGCTGACACGAATATATCCGTCGAGTTTCTCAAAAAGACGTTTGCTTCTGTGTGGGAAAGCCTAATGGAGGAATTATAAATCTGATGTTTGTGGGATATTTTCAGTAAAATACATCAATAGAAGGACATGGGAAAAACGTGGACTGGTTTTTCGTTTGTTCTGGATTTCTTCAATGGATTTCATCAGGGATTGAGGATGTTTTTCTGGTAGTTATTTCTTTAACAACCTCGATGATCATTTTAATTAGCATCTGGTCAATTTTAGTTTAAATGTCGACTGCTTTTTTTTATAAAAAATATTTTTTCCTGTTTTTTTTTTTTTGAATAAAAAGATATATGAATTATGAACTTGAATATCTGATTTTATTTCTGAAAACAAAACGCTTTTAAAAGACCTTATAGGGATTAATCCGACTGGAGTTTGTTTACACGAGGCCTTCAGCATGACAGTCTGAAATCCTCCATTGCCGTGAAGTGTAAAAAGCAGGAGTAAAACCGGAGTTAAACGATTTGACGAATGTTAATGTAAACGCGTCAGTTCTGACCTGCAGGGCAGTAAAAGATTCACCGAGCTGAATCGATTCACCATCTTCAAATGAGCATGTCCGTGTTGTGTTAAACTTGAGGAGGCGAACTCTTCTGTTCTGTGGACTTGACTGCGTGAAATTCCCGATCTCTGCATGGGATCTGCTCTTTCATGTGTGTTATCAGCCGCTGAGTGTTTGACCTGATGACTTTGACATCATGATTTAAAAATCAAAGGCCTCTGAAGACACCAGTGCATCTGCTCATCTGCTTTCACCAGATCAAAGTCTAGAGAAACCTGCAAACATGTAAGAAATGTGTAAAGAGATAATGGATTATAATGGTGAACGTAAATGACAAACTGTTGAACCGCATGTTACAGTTTTTGCTGCACAAAAACAATATTTTTTCTCTCTGCTTGTTTAAATTACAACAAATCTGGAGATTATTGCATTGTTTTATGATAAATCGACTTTAATTTGTATGTTGACTTAATCTATTTGTGTTAGGATAACATGAATGAATTTTGTGCGACGTAGTTCATTCATGTTGTCCTAACACAAATCGATTAAGTTAACTATTAACATTTAAGTGCATTGAACATAAAACATTTAAGTTGTCCCAAAAATGTAATCATATATTAGAACTAAACTTAATTATTTCAAATGTACACATAAATATATGTACGATTTTAATTCATATGCACAAAAATAAATAAAGCAAACTCAAAGTCAGAAAATTGATTTCATTTGTTTTTATAAATTATTCATCATAATGTACTGAATGATGGGAAAATGCAAAAAGGTGTACATTTTGTTAATACTTTTAAGTATATATATATGTATATATGTGTGTGTGTGTGTGTGTGTGTGTGTGTGTGTGTGTGTGTGTGTGTGTGTGTGTGTGCTATTAGAACTAAATATCTTTAATTAAATATCTGATTGTTATTCATAATCAAAAGAAAGAAATAAAAAAAGATTTTATACAAAATTATTGCTTAAAACAAAACAGGTGTATTTGCCGACATGTGCACGATCAGGTGCAAATAGTTTTTTGCAAAATAAAAATAAAATGTTTTTATTAATGTCAAATATTTAGAGTAACTCATATAATATCTCTAAGGACATGCACATCATTTATTACATTTATTTTTTACTATTTAAAAACCACACATTCCATCGTAACAATATTAGTTGACTCTGCACTGTAAACAAGTTCTTGCTGTCTTAAATGTTGTAGTTGAATCGATTTAGCTTTTCATCTCAATTTAAATCAATCAAAAAATTAAGTCAAACTTTGCAAAACTTATAAAAAAATGCCTTCGCAACCTGATTAACTTATTAGAATAAGTTAGAGCAACATAAAAATATTTGTTGTCTTGACTTTTTGTCGTCACATTTTTTAGTGTCACAATAGAATCATATTTATTGCATAAAAACAATACTTACGCATATCAACAAAATGCACAAATGTTATTTATGAAAGGTTAAGGTGGCGACAATGTGGTTAGCACTGTCGCCTCACAGCAGGAAGGTCGCTGATTCTGTGTGGAGTTTGCATGTTCTCCTCGTGTTGGTCGTGTTGGCGTTGGTCTCCCCTACAGTCAAAACACATGTGCTATAACTCATTTTATAGCTCTAAATTTAATTGGCCATAGTGTATGAGTGTGTTTGGGTGTTTCCCAGTGCTGGGTTGCAGCTGGAAGGCCATCCTCTGTGTAAAACATATGCTGGATAAGTTGGTGGTTTATTCCGCTGTGTTGACATGTGATGCATTAAGGGACTAAGCTGAAGGAAAATCAATGTAAGGTCAAAGGTCATCATTAGATGTGCATCCATAGCCGCCTTGGTAACATGACGTGGCTTTCTGCTGCCTTAATTCCATGTTTTTTTCTGCTCAATGGAAACTTTGAGCACACAATGATTCCTCAAACAAAGCGTGTCCGTCCTGGAAGACTAGATTAATATATGATTTCATTTGAGCGAAGGCCTTTTCATCTCTGATTTAGTGGGTTCTGGACTGTAAGCAGAACCACATGGATTGGACGCTTTCATGTCAGCGCAGCTCCCATAATAATATGGCGGAGATTCCAATCATATTTAAAATGATTATGAGCAGACAGATCTTGTGCGCCTGTGTTTTAATCCAGGCCAGATATTCATCGCACTGCATTTCCTTCGTAATCAATGCAGATTTGTTTGCACTATTATGCTGGTATTGCATTGCAGCACATCGGTTTCTCTTATGAAATGAGTCCTGTTAGATATTCTGCATTGATTGTTGTGTTCAGGATGCAAAAACAACTCGCATTACCACATTTCAGAGCTGTTTTTTTCTTTTATTTTTTATGATGGTCGGTTGTTTTGCTGCAAACAAGCCTCAGTAAGAATCTCAAGTGTTGCAACCTTTAAAAAAAAAAAGTGTAAATGTGACCGAGACATTTTATTGGTGTTAAAAGTCTTTCCACACTATAACAGGAATGCAGGATATTTTCAGAACTCTTGAGCAATATGAAAGCGCTGATGTTTTGAGGTTTGACGTATTTGATCCAGCTTTCCTTTGTTGGTCTTTTATTTTGCTATAATCTATTTTTTGATAAACAAGTCAATTTTGGTCAACGTAGTAGTTGTAAATCGAATCTGATTTTAAAAATGAACAGTTTAATGTGGCTTATTATTTCAAAAGGTACCCACAAAATCTCAAAATATGAGGTCAGTGTCATCAAAAAAAACTTGAAGGTGTTTGTAAAATCTAATTTTAGGGGGTATACCAACACCATGAGTTTTCTTTTTCTGTTGAACACAAAAGAAGATATTTTGAAGAATGTTAGAGCCAATGTTAGAGTATGACTGAGTGTGTATGGGTGCTTCCCAGTGTGAAGGGCATCTGCTGCGTATAACTGATGCTAGATAAGTTGCCAGTTCATTCCGCTGTGGTGAACACAGATTAATAGAGGGACTAAATCATTTTACTAAATAAAATGAATGAATGAATGACAAAGGAAGATATTTTGAAGAATGTTAGAACCAATGACATCTACTGTAGTAGGAAAATCTGATATTATGGAAGTCAACGATTGCCAGCTTCCAACAAAGACATAAACACATCCAAAAGGCTGTGAGTTCAAACTCCAAACGGAGGTAAATGATGTAAAATAAATGCTGAATGTGTGTGCAAAGTCAGCCTCAGTGTTAAGGGCTATACCCATCCCATATGTCTGATTTTTATGTTAAACAAAAAAGAAGATATTTTGAAGAATGTTACAACCACTGACCTCTATAGTATAGGAAAAAAGAAACAACATGGAAGTCAATGGTTAACAGTTTCCAACACATCAAAAAGATAAAGCGTTCAAACCCCAAATAGAAGTAAATGTTGTGTTTGCAAAATCGGCCTCTATTTTAAGGGTTTTATACCAATTTCAGACTCTAAGTGTCTGGTCACTGCCTGCTTCACCACAGCCGGTTTCTGTTTTTTCCGCCTCTCTGGTGTATATGTGATTTAATAGAGGGGTTGTGATTTATATGTACCACCCAGGCAGCTGTAATGCCATCTTTATGCCACCCTCTCCATGTGGCACACTATAACCAGACCACATCTACCTGCCTGCACACCAGCCTGTGGTTTGTTTTTCTCTCTTTTTATGTTGCTGCTGGTCTCTGTGAGTTACCAAACAAATTTCGTTGTACAACTACAATGACAATAAAAGTTCTTTACTTTACTTTCTGTGAAAGTAAACAGGCAATCAGAACGGAGTTCAGTGTACACAAAGACATCACAGACTCTCATACAGGATAAAAGATCCCTTTGTCTCATATTTATTTGTGTTTGATCCCTTCTATGGGTTTCAGCCCATCTGAAGAAGGTAAACACAAGGTAAATAGACAGAAATCTGGATTTCAGTGATCTTGCTGATGCTTTCCCGTGTACACTCTGACCTTATGGAAATTAATCTAACTTTGAATGAACTGGCTGATTTAATTTGTGACATCATGGAAAAGCATGCATAACATTAATTACTAATAAACTAAATTCTGTTATAATTGCTCATGAAGCTTAATTAAAAAATATTATTTGTATTTTCTTTGTGGTTAATAGAACAGATTAAACTTTATTAATAATAATTACTTTTTTATACTTTTCTAAATACTCAAATCAAGCCATTTGTTTTAGCTTGAACTGTCAAAATAACGGAAAAATATGATAAAAAAGCTGTGCATTCAATTATTCTGAATGTTTTCTTCATACATCTTTTATCCCAGCTAAAAGGAAGTAATTTAATCAAACGAAAAGCATTTAAATACAAAAATAAAATCACCGCCAATTAATGCCACATATATTTGCATATGACTGCCTCTAGAGAAACAATCGACCAATAGGTTTACATTGTTGCACCATAAACCCCGCCCACTTGCCTTCGCGTCAAACACAAACACAACCTGCTATAATCATGGACATTATCCACAGTTTATACAGTTATACAAGCTTCATTAAACAAGTATTTTTTGCTTTTTTTGTGGTTCATGGAACAGATTTTAATAACATTAATAACAACAATAACATTATTATTTTACATCTTTCTAAATACCCAAATTAAGCAATCTATTTTCGTTTGAATTGTCAAAAGAACAAAAATGTGATAGAAATGCTGTCCTTTAGTTATTCTGAATGTTTTCTTCATACGTATTTTATTTCTCCCAGTTAAAAGAGTGTAGTTTAATTAAACAAAAACATTTAAATAGAAAATAAATTAATACCGCGTATATTTGCATATGACTAAAACAGTCGACAAATAGGCTTACATTGTTGCACCAAAAGCCCCGCCCACAACAGCTGCACCTGACAAATTTTACATCGCGTCAAACTCAAACATAACCTGCTATAATCATGGACATTATCCACAGTTTATACAGTAAACAGACGCATATTTATTTATGAAGTACTTCAAGTTTGTGTCTGACAACAAAAGGACAAATGGAAGAAAATATTAGTTCACCTTTGATGTGTGCTTTAGCCTAAACGGTTCTCTATGTAAATACTTCAGAAGAAGATCGTCGTGTCAGAGTGTTATGCAGTCCTTGCTCGGAGTATTTGACTAATCAATTAATTAATTATTTTAAAATGGCAACTTGTTTTGTTAACATGACACATTGTAAAGAACAGCAAAAAGACTTTTATTCAAAGAGGAAGCAGCGAGTTGTATTGGATCTGACTGAAGCATCACTGACTGTAAGTAAACACTTCATAATTCTTTGTTAATTATGGTTGTTTATGGATAATATTTTCTATATTCTAGTTAGCCAGTCTTAATAATGACCTCTTGATGAACTGCTCTTTAGAAATGTGTACATTTATACACAAGTGTAAACATATTGTTGGGAAGAATTAAACTTAATTAACGTTATAAGAGAACATATATATATATATATATATATATATATATATATATATATATATATATATATATATATATATATATATATATATATATATAATTATTATTATTATTATTATTATTATTATTATTATTTATTATTATTTTTTAATTATTTTTTTTAAGCTTGTAATTTGGGTAAAACGGTAAAGTAAAAATTGCCAGTATAGATAGATAGATAGATAATAGATAGATAGATAGATAGATAGATAGATAGATAGATAGATAGATAGATAGATAGATAGATAGATAGATAGATAGATAGATAGATAGATAGATAGATATTTGATGGGGGTTAACACAAGATAAAGTCGACAGAAATCTGCATTTCAATGACCCTGCTGATGTTTGTCAGTAAAACATTCTGACTTTATGAAAATTAGTCTAACTTTGAATGAACTAGCTGATTTAATTTGTTTAATCCTGGAAATGCATGCATCACATTTAGGTCTGCACAATATATTGTTTCAGCATCAGTATTGCAATGTGATAATCTGCAATAGACATAATAATAATAATAATAATAGATAATTATTTTTATTTTTATCCTTTATACACTGTACTTGAATACTGTTAGACCCAGGAAATGATGTTATGCATGAAAATACAACATGTGCAAATACAGAAATGCACTGCAAATAGCACAGACCCAAACGTCAGGGACTTAAACATGTTTATAGATAGTTTATTAGATTTTTTTGGAGATGCAAATAGTAAACAGCAGTGCATTAATTATTGACTGAACATGTGCATGAAAATACTCAACACATGCAAATGCAGAATGCACTGCAAATAGCACAGACCGCAACGAATATGTGTCGGGAAATTTATAGATTGTTTGTAAGATTTTACGGAGATGCACTCTCACTACAGTCATCCCAATCGATCTAACGATATAAATTCTTTCTAAATAGAGATATTTAGTCATCTGGTGAAATTATTTTCATATTGCAATATACACTCAACGGCCACTTTATTAGGTACACTTTACTGGTACTATGTTGGGCCCTCTTCTGCCTTCAGAACTGCCTTACGCCCCATTCACACCGAAGGCGTGTCTGAAGTTGGGGCTGAAGCGATCGTCTTAGAAGCGTCAGCCAATGAAATTCAGTCAGCAATAGGCCACTGTCTAGCTGGTGTATTTGCATACAGCGATCTGATTGGCTAACGCTTCCGTCGGCGCTTGAAAAGTTGAGCTAGTCCCAACTTCTGCAGCGAGCAACGCCTCTGAAGCGGCGCCGACTGATCCACAATGCAGTTCGGCAATGCTTGACGTCACCCGTTCAAAGTCAATGGGAAGCGTTAATGCTGACGGCCCGTGTGAATGGGGCGTTAATCCTTCATGGTGTAGACTGAACAATCTACTGGAAATATTCCTTAGAGATTTTGCTCCATGTTGACATGATGGCATCACACAGTTGCTGCAGATTTGTCGGCTGCACATCCATGATGCCGCTCACTGGATATTTCCTTTTTGTTGGACCATTCTCTGTAAACCCTACAGATGGTTGTGCGTGAAAATCCCAGTAGATCAGCAGTTTCTGAAATACTCAGAGCAGCCCGTCTGGCACCAACAACCATGCCACGTTCAAAGTCACTTAAATCCCCTTTCTTCCCCATTCTGTTCGCTTTGAAATGCATCAGATTGTCTTAACCATGTCTGCATGCTTAAATGCATTGAGTTGCTGCCACGTGATTGGCTGATTAGAAGTTTACGTTAACGAGCAGTTGGACGGGTGTACCTAATAAAGTGGCCGTTGAGTGTATATCGCAAAATAAAAACATATCGCAATGCTAGAGTTTTCCAATATTGTGCAGCCCTAATCCCAATTAAATTCTGTCATTACTGCTCATTTCTTTATAACAAATAATTTATAAAAAAAACTTTACAAATTAGTGCTAAAAGCCATGGGTATGCGATAAATTCCCAGGGAATGTGTGAATAAATTTCAAGACTTGCTTTAATTGTGATGTTACATTGTAAATAGCTTAAGATAAAGGCATCTGCTAAATGTTTAACGCAGTCTTCACATGCCAAACTGAGCAAGTTTAAGTCAGATTTAGTTTTATTAAAAATCAACCACTGAGACATAAGTGAAGTAACACCCATGACTGAAACAAGAGCGCATAAAGCACTGAGTCACATACTGACCTGTTTCACTAAGACATAAGAAAGCCAAATCCCCTCGGACTTCCTCTGTTTCTTTTCTGGATGAGATCCCTGCTGGAAGCCGGAGTTATGAGCATGCTTTTGCCCCGCTTTATTCCCCTGAATAGCTGGAATGCACACAAGGTCAGATCTGTCCACTGGAAACTTTTAAAAGTGAAATATTTTAATTAGAACAGACCCTGAAACTAGCCCACGGCATGTCCGTTTAAGTGTTTTCACCACACTCGCCAGGAAAATCTGATGGTTTGGATCCGACGCAAGCTTTTTGTTCTTGGTTGACAAACACAGCGCATTGTTCTGGAGGTCCAGGGTTTGGTTTAGTGTTCACAGATTCAGCAGGAATTAGCATAATTGCGGTGTGGATGTTTAACGCATCTGGACAGTGTTTAAGATGGATTTGTATTGCGGGAGAGTTCAAAAAAGTGGTTTCAGTGTGGATGATGAGTAGAAATGGGGCATTGACATTTCTCAGTCCCTTCTTACAACTGTCTTATCAATAAAAAGTGACAGATTGGACCAAAATAAAACAATTCTTTGTTGTAAAAGCACAGTTTGTAAATTTGTCCACTAGAGGGAGCGTATTCACAACAAACAAAGGCGTATTTTAATGACGACATGAGTGAGTGTGAAATAATGAGAGTTTTGGTCCTACAGTACTCCTGCAGACATCATGTTGATGGATGATTAAACTATGCAGCAATTAATGTGATGGTCGTATGAAACGGAGTAAGATTAAAAGCAATGGAAGTTTAATGAGAGAACTTTGAGGAAATTGATAATGAAAGACGAGCTCAATGCAGCAAGAAAGCAGCGGAGCTTTATTATGCCGTTATTCTGTTGAACACTAAATCAGGTAAATTAATGTTGGAAAGATGTAACCATTGACTTTTTATCTACTATAGAAGTTAATAGTTGCATGTTTCCAACATCATTCAATACATCTTATTTTGTTCACAGATTCAGCAGGAATTGGCATAATTCCGGTGTGTACGTTTAATGCATCAGGACTGCGTTAAAGATGAAGTTGCATTGGATTTGCAGTTTTCTGCAGCGGTTTAAAGTGCCGAATGTTTCAGTGGGGATGATGTGAGTATATAAAGTGACAGAATGGCTTAAAATAAAACACTTCTTTGTTGTAAAGACCAGCTTAAGAGGCATAGTTTATCAATTTTTCCACTAGAGGGCGCGTATTCACAACAAACAAAGGTGTATTTTAGGGGTGTAAAAATTAATTGACTCTTTGGTGCACCGCGATGCAGACGCGGACAATTCGGTATCGGTTCAGTAATAATCATAACCGGTTATTATGTACTGACATCATTTATACATACATTAGGTGAGCGCGGGTATTTACAACACTCCTGACGCCAACTGTGCACAATTTTACTATGTGTGTGTGTGATTTCTGTACAGTCTTTTACTGACAATTACAGCAGAAGCCCCTATTTCTCTGCAAATGAGGGAATGAAAGTACTCCATTTCTCTCTCTCTCTCGCACTATGGCCCATTTCACCTGCTGGTGTGACTTTCTCTCGGCTGCTGGCGTGACTTTTCCTGCCCTCTCTTTTCCTCTCGGCTGTATGCATTCCCGCCGCTGTACCTGTGCATTGTCCCAGGACCCGATCAGATTTCATGCGGCGCGGGAATACATTTCTGAATAAAGCGAGGGAGTAACTCTGGTGTAATTTTAACTGGAGTGGGCGGTCTTACAATATCGCGAGCGAGCAAGTGCGTGCGTGCGTGGCGTGTGTGTGTGTGCGTGTTTTTGTGACATATCAGGACACAAATCTGTATAATGACATATGACACAGGTATTTCAAAAAGGAGGTGAAATATAAGGCAATTGGTGACGTCCTCGTTTCTCAAAATGTTTAATCAGAGAGTAAAGCTGCACACAGTCTCCTGTGATGGTTGGGTTTAGGGGTAGGGTGGGGTGAGGGCAATATAATATACAGTTTGGACAGTATAAAATTAACGGAAACCTACTGTATGTAATGTCCCCACTTTTCACATAAACAAACATGTGTGCGCATGCGTGTGTGTTTGGTGCTGTCTGTGTTTGTGTATGTGTGTGAATGAGAGACATTGTGGTGCTGTGTGTCCGTGTGTGTGTGTGTGTTTATACAGACAGCTTGTTATAGCCACCCCCCAAATTGCAACACTGTGTATGGAAAGCAAGGTCAATGCACCGAGATATCGAAATAAACCGAATCGATGGCATGATAATCGTAACCGAACCATAAGACCTGTATAGGTTCACACCTCTAGTGTATTTTGAGTATGACATGATTGAGTATGAAATTATGGGAGTGTTGGTCCTACAAGTCCTACAGTACTCCTGCAGACATCATGTTGATGGATGAGTAAATTATTCAGCGACTAATATGATGAAACGGAGTAAGATTAAAAGCAATAGAAACCTAATGAGAGAAACGTTGAAGAAATTAATGAAAGACGAGCTCAATGCAGCAAGAAAGCAGCGGAGCTTTTATTATGCCGTTATTCTGTTGAACACTAAAGCAGATATATTGAATAATGTTGGGAAGATGTAACCATTGACTTTGATCATTTTTGTTTTAACTTCTATAGAAGTTAATAGTTGCTATGTTTTCAACATTATTCGATATATCTTATTTCGTTCTGCTTGGTGTGTTTGTTCTTAAATCTCCCCTTAAACTCCTAAATTGCTGCAAGAACAAAATGCATTGTGATCGCCTGCTTGTGTGTGTGCTAAAACAGCCGCATTGTGAGAAACTGAAGCAGCGCAGGACGTCAGGGGAGGTTAACGTTTCAGTCTTTTTTTTTTTCTGAAGGATCTGCTTAATGCATCTTTGTCAGGCTCTCCTGGAGGGGGTCTGTGGGGGGTAAATGCAGACCACCGTCCCCCTGGGGGGTAATTAGCCTTCAGTGACACCTCCAAACATTCGGCTGCCCCCCTCCAGGGCAAGCTTCAAGGCTTCATTAAGCCTCGTTGACTGGTGTCACCCTGACTGAAATGCTAAACAGATACACACGTGTAGAAAGTTCATCATGACCGTACGGCTCTTGCTGCTTTTTAGTCGCTTTGCATGCGTTGTGTCAAGGCTTTGAGAAAAGAGATATGTGAAGAGCATTACTAAAAACCTTCCAAGAAGTGAACGTACTCCAGAATACGTTATCATTTATTTATTTATGATCATTATGGCTCATTTTGGGATTTAAAGTGAGTCAATATTTAAGTTGAACATGTTAATAGCTGGGGTGAAATGGTGGCTCAGTGGTTAGCATTGTGGCCTCACAGCAAGAAGGTCACTGGTTCGAGCCTCAGCTGGGTCTGTTGGCATTTTTTTGTGTGGAGTTTGTATGTTCTCCCCGTGTTGGCGTGGGTTTCCTCCGGGTGCTCTGGTTTCCCCCACAGTCCAAACACATGTGCTATAGGGGAATTGAATAAACTAAATTGGCCGACTGTGTGTATGTGTGAGAATGAGGTCCCCACTAGTTTGTTTTAGTTTTAAAATGGCGTTTTAGATCAAAAACGATCTGCATCCACACTAGCGTTTCACCTTTGTTTCTGAACTTATCTCCGTCCACACTACGCCACCAAAAACGTATCTCACGTGACCATTGGCGCACTCTGGGCATGCGCGTTCTAGTATAAACAGGAAGCATGTGTCTCGCTCGGTGTTTGGTTATTGTTAGTCAACAAACACCGGTTGAACAATGAACGTGATGGCAAAGAAAGCAAGAGAGGTATTATTGTGGACAGACGACGAGGTCGAGTTGTTACTAAACGTAACAAATGAATAACTGCACAATGTTATTCGCCCTAAAACAGACAATAGTGCAAACAACGCTCCCATTTCTGTGTCCATGTTGTTGTTTACAGTGAAGGCTGGTCTGCTAACGGTAGCGTTAAAGCCATGTGTTATAGTCATGTGATAGGGGCTTGACCAATAAGGGATATGCAAAAGCCCCAATCAGGTAGCGAATCTCAGTAGCTCCGCCTCCGTTTTCAGATGTCTCCGTTTTCCCGCATTCACACTGAGACGGAGCAGCAGCATTTCAGAATGAAAACGGCCTCACCAGTAAAGAGATTTTCTGAATAAATCGCGGGAGCGGTCGGTAACGGGTTTAATTTGGGACGAGAGCGGGCTGTCTAGCAATATCGCGGATATTGCTATGCGAATGAGAGAAAGAGAGCGAGCTTTGCCTGTGTGTGTGCTTGGTGCTTGTGTGTGTATGTTAGTGCGCGCGCGAATGAGAGAGAGAGCTTTCCCAGATAGCAAAATACACTCGGGTCAGTTCCGGCTAGCTTCTCGCCTGCCGGAGACTTACCACTCAGCCCGGCTCCGGCTGCCGGACTCCGGATGCTTGTGGACTCACTGCCCGATTCCGGCCCGAATCAATCGGCCAGATGTGGCGGCCGTAAGCGAGCCGACGCTGCCGCATCCGCGCCGGAATCGGCCAGAGAGTAATGTGCGCTGCGGCCCGGAGCTGGACTCAGTATTTATTTACCTTATAGAAAACCTTTTGGTATTACATTGGTACTTGATACATGGTATTACAACCCTTTGAGTTGATATAACAGCAAACGCCTGTGTGTCTGCTTGGTGCTTGTGTGTGTGTTAGTGCGCGCGCACTGGGGGATTTTCGGTTTTGTTCTCCCCCGCTCTTTAGCGGGATCGGGTGCGGCGTGCAGAAAACGGGGCGGGTCGGGCAGCGGGATTCAAAATTTAGTCCCGCGCAGATCTCTACTCTCCAGCGTTTCCAAAACGCTCCGTTTTTGGTGCTCAAAAACTCCGCTGTAGTGTGGACGGATGGCGTAACCGTAGCAAAACGTATACGTTTTCAAACTAAAATGCATTAGTGTAAACAGGGTCTAAGTATGGGTGTTTCCCAGTACTCCACTGCATAAAACATATGCTGGAATAGTTGGCGGTTCATTCTACTGTGGCGAATCCTGATGAATAAAGGGACTAAGTCGAAGGAAAACTTTTGTGTGGGGTGTAATTCACGTTTACGCCCCTATTTTATGCATACTCCACGTATAAAATGAGACACCAAGCCAAAAAGAACAAAATCTGCCGTGTCTTGTTTTTGTTTGTCTAAAGGTGCCAGTGGTTTCACTTTTTTTTTTTTCCAGAGAGCTCCCAATCGCTCGCGAACTATATTTGAAATGACAAGCTTCTTGAGCTGATGATAATAATGTGTGAGTGATTTATTGAAGTGCTTCTGAAATCCTTTCAGAAACAGTCAAACGCAAGAGTGAAGTATAAAAAACAAAGGAGCAAATGATTCTTTCAGCAACCTAAAGCATGAACTGCATGTTTAACTATTATCATCACCTTCTGGACTATTATGAACTCTGAGTGACTGAATTACTCTCTAACAGAGCTCATGTGCTGGTTTAGGAACCCAAATAAGGCCTAAATGTATGTTGTATGTAGTTTTTCTTTAATTGGTAACATATCGGAGACTGTAAGGGGCTGGATGTGTTCACATATGGTGCATTAATTTATTAATTTAATATAATTACAGACGTTACAGTAGGCTATTTCATTGATCTGCAGTTATAATCAAATTATGTTCATAGAAAAGTTAGTAATGAACATTTATACACAAGTATTTTTGTGTGTAAAGCATCTGTTTTGTGAGAAGTGCTTCTCGTATGCTTGGCTGGAGCAAGCTGAACTGCCGCTCTAGGCAGAGGATGATCATTCCGCCCTCAACCCCAATGTGAAAACTAAAGTGAGCGGTTATGAAAATGAAGTGAGGTGTCGCGGACCTCTTTTCCGGCGCTCTATGCGCGGATATAACTGAGGATGCGCGGGTGCTGAGGGAGGGAGGGAGGTGTCGCGGACTTGCGGACACTACGCTCTTTATTCTGCCGCTTTATGCGCGGATATAACTGAGGACACGCGGGTGTCACGGACCTGTGCTGATGGCTGCTGATGGAGGTGACGCTGACGCCGCCCTCTCTATTTTATCGTCTATGCACGAATGTACCTGAGGACGTGGAGGAGGTGTCACGGACATAACTGAGGACGCAGGTGGTAAGGGAGGTGTAGCAGACGTCGCCCTCTCTATACTGCCTAGGTCGCCTCTATGGATGCGCCGGCCCTGCTCGTATGATGTGTGACCGACCCGTACTGCATTTCTGGGATTTTCTCAAGCAAGAATGACGTTGACTGAAACTTCCTGTCGTACCATACGCTCACCATTGGTACCCTTTTGATAGTGGAGACGCAAACCTGAACAAAGTGACCTGTACCGACCCATACCATACTGTATCAGTCAGCGGATAAAGGCTGTAATCTAATCTAAATCTTTTTTTTTTTTAAAGTATAGTAAAAAATCTGACTGGATGTTTTAATTTTTACTTAGAATATTTATTAATATCTATAATTTTTTTTATTATTATTATTCCTGATGTTTCATGTAGTTTTCATTTCTTTTTTTAACTAGAAAAATAAACTAAAACATTTTTTTTTTTTTTTTAAATAAAGCTGTATTTTATGTCTAGTACGTTGGTCTTGGTAATGAAATGTAACCCTGAGGTTCTGTTAGTCATGATGATGATGCCTATGTAGACAGCAAGGGTGTTGCTCAGTGCTGAGTCATAGCTGTGGTATTTGCGTTACTCCTCGGCTCACTGTAACCGAGATTCAACCAGTTTCACAGCCCGTCTGCTCAGCTCAGAGCACTTCAGAGGAAACAAGAAAATTGCTCTGCGTTTTCAAAATCGTAAAGAAAATCTTTCCGAATGAGTGAGCTTGACTTTTGGGGTTTTTATCCTTTCACAAGAAAACGTTGTGTACACATGCATGTCACCGCTGAAGTATGGCAACGTGATTCACCAAATGTCAAAGCATCAATGAAGGTTTGCATGCAGTCCAGCAGCAACAGCTATTAAACTCCACATGCTGCAGTCCAGGGGGAAGGGCTTGCTCTTACTGCAGGTTCTCTCTGTGGCTTTTGCATTGCCATGCTTGGTTTTAAAAACATTCCTGACTGTGTGTTCAAGCATATTAACCTTCATTCATGGGTTAGGAAAAACCTGATTCATGAAGCATCATTTGTGTCACTTTGATCTGCTTGGTTTGGGTTTGGTTGCTCTTCTGGTTTTATTTGAGCACTTGCAGAAGTTTACAGAACCACTGCGTTTCTCAAAATTATAGAAACGTCTGGTACTAATGATCCCTGCTTAGGCTTGTGATGATTTTGAGACTGACAAATCAGAAATTAGCTCATTTGGTCTGCTGTAGAGCACAAGAATATTTTGAAGAATATTGGGGCTACAAACAACTTTGGGACCCCACTGACATTATATGGATCATTACAAATTTTCAACACAGGCTCGTCTGAAAAATGTGCCCTTGTGTACATTTTTAGGAACCGAGAAATATGTGCTTATGGATACATATGGCTGCATTTTACAGTATGTGTAAAACAAACGCTATGGGTAGGGACTGCTGACTGCTTACCTTTGTATGGACTGCTTTTCTGGCGTGACTGGTTTTGAGCGGAGTGGACCCGGGGGTTCGAGTCTGATGAAGAACATTCCAGAAACCGGATAAAACAAAATCCAAAAAAAAGCAGCCTGAGGTCACGGTAAAAGCATGCGGCCGCAATGCCTTGTCTCTTCTAGTGTGCTTTTGAAAACACTATCGGTTGGGTTTAAGGTGCGTTTATATCAAGTTGATATATTATGCATGATGACATGCCGACCAGATTCTCTCACAGATGCGCACAAGAAGGGCGTTAATATGCACACAAATGTAGTGCGCCCTCTGGTGGATTTACGAGAAATAACACATGAGAAAACGTGCCCCCAGTAACGTATTTGAGATTAAGAATGTACACTGTGCTCTCTATTGGATTTGTTTAAAATCCAATTTTGTTTTGTTTGATTTTATTTATTTATTTTTTTTTTATTTTTAAGCTTTTTATTTTAATTATTTTAATATTTCTTTTAGATGTCTTTGGTTTGTTTTACAGTGCACAGATATTCAGTTCATGGTTTTTGTTTTACAGTCAAAAATGTAATTTTTTAAATATATTTTTTACTTAAGTCTCGTCCACTGTTCAGTTATAAGACAAAACGTTTGTAAGAAATTGTAAAAGACTGTACAAAAACTTGTTTATTATTATTATAAGGGATGCAACGCATCTAGATTTTGGTTGTACGATTATAGTCTGAGGAATAATTATGGTTTATGATTTTTATGTGTTCATTGATTTTAAAACGCTACTAGTTTAGAAAATCACTTGAAAATCACTCCTTTTATTGTTGTTTATAAATGTTGTTTATCGAGGCACAGTAACCAAATAATACAGCAGAAAATAATGATAAAAAAAACAAACAATAGTCCATTTCTTTTTGGACTTAAAAATAAGTAAAAAAAATGTTTTGGGCATTTAAACAGAATTATAAATTTTACACTGAAAATAAAAGAACAATCAATCAATAAATAAAAATAAGAATCAATAAAAACTATATTTGTCTAATGTAAAAAAATAATTGTCAAATGTAAATCTAAGCTACATATTAGCTAAGTATTTCCTTTTGAAGAGAAAATGTGTAGTTTTCTAGGCTGCTCAGCCTCAATCTGAAGGCACTTTTGATCAACTATATTAGGAAATTGTTTGGTATTTTTGTATGTTTTTTTTCTCTCTTTGGAGTAGAAGTGTGTATATTCCATACAAAGTATGAAGCTGATTGGTCAGTTCTTGTCATGTGACTCGCGGTGCGCCTGCAGCATTTTTTCAACTAGGCGCGCCTGTAAAGCATGAATGCGTCGCATCACTGCCAACATGCACATGCAAGCCATCCGCCTTCACTGGAAGTAACGAAGTTGCACGCACAAAAGACGGGATATGTGCATGACCCTTAGTTAATAGCCTCAGCCATAGTTAAAATCAGCCTTTAATCCAGTCTGCGTGCGTATTGTGTACAAGCACGGAACTTTAAACTAGCGGACAGTTGGCATAACTTTCAGTTGCTCCAGTTTTGTTCTGTGCAAAATTGCGATGTTGAGAAGCCTTTACTATTATTTAATTGTGATGAATTAAAGCGTGGTTATTAGTGAAATCGGTTAATCGTTGCATGCAAATTTTTTATACATTAAATCTGACTGATTTTACTTGCTGCATTCTAAACGATTTCTGAGAGTTCTGACCTACACAGTATGTAGAAAAACGAGTCATTGAATTTCAGAGTTTGTTCATCTTGTGATCTAAAGTTAGGAGTTTACGGAGCAGGTTTCTAGAGGTCAGAAGCAGGTATCTCCTGCTGTTCTGCATGTGGCATTACTCCACAGAGAAAGAGCTAAGTAAAGAGAGAAAACCTGAAACAGATGGTCCATCGCCCCATGCAGTCTCAACCAACAACAACCGGTGCTCCGGCACTTCATCACCGCTGCATTTTCAGCCCCCCTGCAGGGCTGAAGGAGCCTCTCGCACCCTCGGCCCCTCCGCAGGGGCCCATCTCCACTAGACGGAAGTGTGAAGCTCAAGTTAAAAGTTGTGGAAAGATAAGAGGTTTTAAAAGCCCAAACTGGGTTTTTACGTCTCAGTGGGGCGTTGTAAATCCTTCCTCATTAGCTCCCCATACCCCCATCCTCCTTCCCAGGGATCTGTTTGCATGTTGAATTACTTTTTAGTAATGTTTGCTAAGTCAAGCATCACTATTATCACTCATTAAGTTAAGTTTTAAACAAACCACTAATCCTGAGAATTAATCTTTTGTTTACATAACTCCCGCAATGCCATTTGTGCTGCACACATCTTTTAACTCCTCAAACACCTGGCAACCGCTCAGATCACCATGGCCATCCCTTGGCAACACTCAGCATCTTGGTTTTACATCTTAAAGATTTGTTGCAGTCTTTATTAAAAGCCTCTAATTATGTGCTGCTTTGATATTTTTAACTGCACATCAAAACCATAATTAATGAAATATTTTTCCGCTTTCCTTTCTCTGCTGTTCTGCCAACGCTGCATTTTGAGTTTCTTTATGAACAGTAAAATGCAGATGAAGTTAAGGCCTCCATCATTTTTAATGCTAAACTGCTCACTTTTTAACCAACATTAAGAGTTTGTGGCATTACTGTTGATACAATAAACTATTATTTTGCAAAAAAAATGGATGAAATATTTGAAAATCCATAATTCCATCATTGTTTGGCAAAGATATATTTATCAAAACATAAGATTATTATTGTTGTTGTTGTTGTTGTTGTTATTATTATTATTATTATTATTATTGTTGTTGTTGTTGTTATTATAATTATTATTGTTATTGTTGTTGTTGTTTTTATTATTATTATTATTATTAATATTATTGTTGTTGTTTTTGTTGTTTATTTTTATTGTTGTTATTATTATTATTATCAATATTATTATTATTATCAATATTATTATTATTATTGTTATTATTATTATTTTTATTTTTATTATTATCATCATCATTAATATTGTTATTATCATTATTGTTATTTATTATTATTATTGTTGTTGTTGTTTTTATATTTATTATTATTATTGTTGTTGTTGTTGTTGTTGTTGTTATTATTATTATTATTATTATTATTATCAATATTATTATTATTATTATATGAATGTACTACATTTTATTATTAATTATACACTCACCGGCCACTTTATTAGGTACACCTGTCCGACTGCTCATTAATGCAAATTTCTAATCAGCCAATCACATGGCAGCAACTCAATGCATTCTGGCATGTAGACATGGTCAAGACAATCTGATGCAGTTCAAAGTGAGCATCAGGATGGGAAAGAAAGGGGATTTAAGTGACTTTGAACGTGGCATGGTTGTTGCTGCCAGGCGGGCTGCTCTGAGTATTTCAGAAACTGCTGATCTACTGGGATTTTCATGCACAACCATCTCTCCGGTTTACAGAAAATGGTCTGAAAAGAGGAAATATCCAGTGAGCGGCAGTTCTGTGGGTGCAAATGCCTTGTTGATGGTCAGAGGAGAATGACCAGACTGGTTCCAGCTGATAAAAAGGCAACAGTGACTCAAATAAGCACTCGTTACAACGAGGTCTGCAGAAGAGCATCTCTGATTTTAATAATAAATGTAATAAATATAAACCTTGTTATATTTACTGAAAATAATTTAATATATTTAAATGTATTTACAATAAAATGTTAAAATAAAATGTTAAATGTTAAAATATTTTTTTTTAATATTTTCTAATATTTGTCTTCTTTATTTCTCGGGGTAATAGGGGTGGGGGTATGTTTGGGGTGGTTTCGCCCAGGGTGCCATTACAACTAGAACCGCCACTAAACCGAAAACACACAAAATACGTAAACTCTTCATTAACGGTTAACGTTCCCAAACAATTCTGCTCATCAAACAGAAAGCCCCGCCTCCAAACTCTTACCATTGGTGGATCCACCTTTCCCATGTTGTGCTGCTCAAACAGAACAAAGTTTGAGAAATAACTGAGATGGGAAGTATTTTAACTTAGAAAAACACAACACGCTTCGCCACCCATTAATCATTATGTTCTGCGAGATTCCCGTCCCGGCTCACGAATTTCAAAGTCATTTTTCTGCACCTCCTCCTGGCGACCTTTCAACCTTTCCTCCACATTAAAAAAAGAATATGGATTGAACGCATAATGACTCCTTTCCTGTGCCGTAAACTCCACGACAGCACAGAGGCGATAATTACAGTCTCCAACGCAACGTTACGTCTCAAACCTCGCTTAAGGCTGAGAGTTTCGCAAACTTCAAACAGTGCATGAACATGAGGGACAAAGAAAGGAGAAAAAGAAAGAATGAATAGATTTGAATGGGAAAAAAAACATGTAGGAGAGAGAAAAACAGAACGGGAGGGAGAATTTTCTCGGTCTGGATTTCATTAGAGCCAATTACCTTATCTGTTTCATCTGTGGAGTGACCCGCGGGCGAGCTGATCCGGACACACGCTAATACACACACGCATGTAACTATACACGCCAAGCACATTCACACACACACACACACACATTTGAGCACATACCTAAAGTACCTGCTGAAACCCTGCAGTTCTCATAAGAGAAAAAACCAAACACTCTTCTCTGCTGCTGAACTGCAACTCTGAAGTGCCATGTTAGATTATTTTTCATATTGCAGTAAGAAGACTTAGTGTTTTTCTCTCTCTGTGGCGTTTCTGAGAGCAAGCTGGAGTTTATTTGCGTAATGTTCGTCGGTGAAGGTGTTGATCTTTCCACCGCATCTGACGTGTCATTCAAGGCTATGCTAACACGACAAACCTCATTTGAAGAAAAAAAGTGACTCTTTTACTGCTCAGAAAACATCCAAGATGCTCATAATGTCAGTCTTCATTATTTGGGATGTTGATGCATCAGGTTTTGTGAGTCGTGCTTGCCCTGGCTGCAATGCTATGCTAACTAAGCATCGCTACAACCTTCAGAAGAAATACTAGCTAATGGCCCATGTATGTTCACTGCAAACTATTCATTTAGGGTTGGAAAGGATTTGAAATACCTGAGGAACGGTATACTGTTAGGGTGGCATGGTGGCTCAGTGGTCGTCTCACAGCAAGAAGGTCGCTGGTTTGAGTCCAGGCTGGGCTGGTTGGCATTTCTGTGTGGAGTTTGCATGTTCTCCCCGTGTTGTCGTGGGTTTCCTCCGAGTGCTTCGGTTTCCCCCACAGTCTAAACACATGCGCTATAGGGGAATTGGATCGATGAGTGTGTGTGAATTTGATTGTGTATGGGTGTTTCCCAGTACTGGGTTGCGACTAGAAGGGCATCTGCTGTGTAAAACATATGCTGGATAAGTTAGCAGTTCATTCTAGTGGCGGCCCCTGATAAATAATGGACTAATCCAAAGGAGAATGAATGAATGAATGAATTAGTGAATAGTATACTGTTAACAAATATCATGATGCTTTTAGTTAAATGTATTTCCCTCTAAAATATCAACTGTTTAAAAAAAGAAGTTAAGTCAATGTTAAGTCAATGCAAACGTGCGAATAGACATCCTGCGGCGCGATACGCGCGAATGACGCAAATTGCGCGAATGGCGCGGGGCGAATTGAGCGTTTTGCGCGTTTGACGAGCTTAACGAGCGTTTCGGGCGAATCTCTTGATTTCGAAAATCTGAACTTCAGCGTACATTCGCGCCGCGTTAACCAATCAGAAGCTTGCTCTTGTGGGGGCGTGATTGTGACGTAGAACCTGTTGTCGGTGTTCATCAAACTGGGCTCGGCTCTGTCAGAAGCACCGCTTAAAGCCTCCGTCATCCAGGTTAAGTTTCTGGAGGAGTTTATGAGCTCACAGAGCTGGATGCACCTCTGAAAGGATGTAGCTGACTCAGACACGACCCTAAACGTATCAACGCTGTTTTTCAGTCTTCATAAAGCACATAAACACTGTTATTTTCTTCATAAAATTCATGTTAGCCATTTAGCTATGAAGCTAGAATTTCGGGCAGACAGAAGCCCTGCCCATCACGCGAATCCGCATCTGTTCTGAAGTTAATTTGACACGCGAATGAAGCGGGGTTTGACGCGCGTATGAAGCGAGTAAACTCAAGTGTTCACGCGGCTATTTACGCGCGAATATCGCGATTTATCCGCACATTCCGCGTCTGTTGTGAACACAGCATTAAAACTTGATTTTGTGCCATAATTGAGTATTTTTCTAATCTTGCGAATTTCTCGTCCGCTTTTAAACTACAAACGTTTTGGAGAAGCGCATTTATTTTCAACAGTGATCAAAACTGACTGAAACTACCTCTGCGTTTCAAGGAAAGTAATGCAAACCGTCTAGCCAATCATAATCAAGAATTTCAACAGACCATGGAATAAATTATTATAGTATTATTCTAGTATATGCCTCATCAGAGTCTTAACAAGAGAGTTTTTAAAATTGTTTTTGTAATGAAATGCTAATGGTCAAATCCGATTGAATGAATTATGTAATTTGTATTTATATAGCATATTTATTAAGGGTGTCACGATCCTCCAAATCCTCGATTCGATTACATTTTCGATTCTAAAGGCACGATTCGATTCGATTTTCGATTATGAATAATTAATTAATTAATGACCAATTAATTAATTAATGATTAATTATTTGTAGCCTACCGTTTAAACTACCTGACCTGCATGGTCTTTGTTTTACCCATAAACAAATCATACAGTAAATGAATGAAGGCAAGATACACACATAATTACCACGAGCGTTGTCAACATAACTCACTGGAAATCCAAAATGCTTCCACACCGGCGACTTCATTGAAAGAGGAGAGGGTTTAAGCTCTGTCGACGGGTCTCCTGCTTCTGCAGTTTAACAAGCACTTCAACAAGCCTGTTTTTTCCCGCTTGGCAAGCCAAGCTGACGTGACATGGGGGCGTGGCAGCATCGATAATCGAAATTGAGCATAAATTCGAAATCATGACACCCCTAACATTTATTGTGTATGGCCATACACCAAAAGCATTTTACAACCTTCACTCCACCACTAGTGCGCAGCATCCACTTGGATGATGCGACGGCAGCCAGCACAGGACCACGCAACAGCTATAGGTGGAGTGGAGAGACGGTGATAGAACTACTTTGATGGATGGGAATGATTGGGAGGCCATGATTGGTTAGGACCAATGGTGGATATTTGGCCAGGACTCCGGGTTTGGACCCCTACTCTTTTACAAGAAGTAAGACTATGCTTACTTACAGTATAGTGACCCCTTCACTATACTGGGGTATTAGAGCTCTCACAGACCGCAGGTTGAGCGCCCCCTGCTGGCCTCAATAACACCACTTCCAACAGCAACCTAGTTTTCCCATGTGGTCTCCCAAACCTGGCGCAGCCCTGCTTAGCTTCATTGAGCAACCTGGCTGCAGGGTGATATGGCTGTGGCAAGTATGCTAAACTATTAGTGACCCTGCCAGAACAAAAACAAATCCGCTAAAATGGTTTGTCAACCGCTTTAACTCAAGGAGACTTGTAAAATAAGCCTTTCCCAAAAAACGGCAGAGTATTTCTTTAAAGCAAACGTCTTTACAGCATTAAACATGCTGCTTTTAATTAGGATACACACACTTTTCTACAGTAAATCAGCTCTTCTGTGTTCATGCTTGCACTTGTGACTGAACTGAAGCAATAAACCTCACTCGCTGTGAATATATCTCCGCATTTCTTCGCCCTCAAATATCCGTCCTGTGTAACTGATTCTGCAGGACTCCACGTGAACAAACCAGCGAGGACAGATCAAAATAAACACGCGTCGGCTCGCTAACTTCCACAGACGTCCACTCATGCAGACGGCAATTCTGCCTAATGAATCGTGACACAATCGCAATGAAGCTCTGCATCTAATTGAGTCCCGCTTCAGGAGGAAACTGCTAAGATAAACAGAGCGCTCGCGATAACGTCTCTGCCATGACACATCTAACAACACGCCAATCTAGCGCTAACATGCTGCTTTCAACAGAAACATGAATCTTTAATATAATGTGTGTATAATGAAGATGTACAGCGATTATAGCACAGAAAACACTCTCTCTATGGAGATTTACTAACATGTTTGAATATGAGAGCAAATGCTAAACTGCTAGCAAAGTCCTATTATGCTATATGGATTAATTTACGGGGGGACAACCACCATTTTTGGTGTTTAAACTGGACTAAACCAGCCTAAATTAGCAAAGGCTTATCTTAAAGACTAACAGATCAGCTTAAGACCATCTTAAACTGGTAAGGTATTTAGCTTTGACTGGTTTAAGATGCTTTTCTGGCTATAGGAGACTGCAGTCATGATATTTGTAGGCCTGAATTGTATTAGTCTGATTGGTAAGACTATATTTTGATGGTTCCTATTGCACATTTTGTTGACAGTTGTGTTGAACTACATGTCAATTACTTCTCATTTGAGTATTAGTAGACTGTCTGCTTAATATCTGCTGATACTGCTCCCAAAAACACATTTAACCAGGGTGCGAATTACAGGGGGGTTTGTGGTTTGGGGGCAAGGAGGGAGTCTGCCCTTTAATAGTAATAGCGGCTCAGCAGTTAGCACTGTCTCCTCACAGCAAGAAGGTTGCTGGTTCGAGTCCCAGCTGGGCCAGTTAGCATTTCTGTGTGGAGTTTGCATGTTCTCATGTTGGTCCAGTTTCCCACACACATGTGCTATTGGTCAATTGGGCAAACTAAATTATCCGTAGTGTATGAGTTTGTGTGAATGTGTGTATGGGTGTTTCCCAGTACTGGGTTGCAGCCGGAAGGGCATCCGCTCTGTAAAAAAATATGCTGGAATAATTGGTGGTTCATTCCACTGTGGTAACCCCCAATAAAAGTCAAAGGTAGACTTTTGATTGCGTGGGAGGAACATCTAATACATTGTTCAGGTTTTCTGTTTTCATTGTGGATTTCCATTTAGCAATATTGTGCTCATTATTTATTCCAAGATTCAACCATTATGAGTTTAATACAGTTTCTTCAGTGCTGTAAATAAGCTTGACATTGTCAGGAATAAAAGGACCTCACAGTTTTAGCATGATTTTCAGAAAACACACACTTCAGGTCATCCTGTGTAATAAATATGCCGCATGTAGAAATTCCTGTCAGGTGTATTTAGAACAAGAATTATTTTGATCACTTAAAAAAATAATTTAATTAACAGTAATTGATTTATAATAATGTATTTGGCCCCAAAATAATAATTAATGGTCATCTTAAATCTTTATACTCTGCCAGTACTCTTCAAAACTCTTACTTGATTTTTAAAACAACAATAATTTTTTTAATCACTTAAAATATAATAAAGGGCGGCACAGTGGCTCAGTGGTTAGCACTGTGGCCTTACAGCAGGAAGGTCGCTGGTTCAAGTCCCGGCTGGGCCAGTTGTGATTTCTGTGTGGAGTTTGCATGTTCTCCCCGTGTTGCCGTGGGTTTCCTGCGAGTGCTCCGGTTACCCCCACAGTCCAAACACACGCGCTATAGGGGAACTGATGAACTAAATTGGTCATAGTGTATGAGTGTGTATGGGTATTTCCCAGTACTGGGTTGCAGCTGGAAAGGCATCCGCTGTGTAAAACATATACTGGATAAGTTGGCGGTTCATTCTACTGTGGTGTCCCCTGATGAATAAAGGGACTAAGCTAAAGGAAAATGAATGAGTGATTGGATGAATAAATATAATAAGATTTTGTCTGATTTTACTTTTGTTCTGTACTTAATAAAATAGCAGAAAAAGTATAATTTTTGCACACTGGTATTTGTAACCCTGAATGATGAGTGAACCATCTTATCAATGTTTTGCCATTTTATTTTCAGAAAACGTGCTTTACTAACCCATGACATGCATTTCCTATGCTCTGTGTATATGAGATCACTTTTGTCAGTTCAATTTGACATGAACACCTCAGTGTTTTTATCCTTGTTTGATTTTTAGATTATTTTTTCTTTGCATTGGATTTCCTTTTGATTTGACACAATGCTGAATGTACTTCCAGGTTGAGTGCGGTGTTGCGCACAGAATGCCTTCCCTCATTAATGTGTTATTTCCTGAGGCTCCTGCATTAGAGAGAGTTTGGACTGTGAGCTCTGATGGTTTCCATGTGTGTGGAGTCCAGCTCTCTGTCTGATGTCATTTCCTGCTGCAGGCTGGATGTGCTGGGAGAGGGGGAGTCTGGGTAATGATGGCTGGAGACCCTGCAGGTGTTCAGCTTCCTCACTCTCTCTCACACACACACACACACACACACACACAAACACACACGCATATGCGCGAACAAACACACGCACACACAAACACATGCACACACCAATGTAGACACACAAACATGCATGCACACACAAACACATGCATGCACACACACATACACGCATACACAAACACATGCACACACCAATGTAGACACACAAACATGCATGCACACACATACACGCACACACAAACTTGTGCACCAACATATATGCACACACACACAGATACGGACACACAAACATACATGCGCACAAACACGCAAACACACATGCGCGTGCACACACACACGTGCCCATAAACACACACACAAACAGATATATGGCACATGCACACACTTACACTCACACAAATATAGACACACAAGCAAACATGCATGACCACATGCAAACACACAAATGCGCACACACACACACACACACACCTGCCCACAAACTCGCACACAAACAGACATGTGCATGCACACACACATAAACACACACATGCACAAAAAAAAATTTGGACAAACAAGTAAATGCATGAGTGCACACACACAAACGCACACACACAAACACACTTAGACACTTGTGCATGCACCTAATAATTCAGATACACAAGCATGCACACTAACACACACGTACACATAAACAGACACGCACAAAAAAAATCTGACATGCAAACAAACGCACACACACACACACACACACACCTAGACACACATGCACGCACCCAAAAATTTGGACACAAACATGCGCGCACATGCATGGACACAAATGCACACACGCACGCATGCACGCACCCAAAAGTTCGGACACACAAACACGTGCACAAATGCACACACATACCTAGCCACTCAGGCACACAAACATGTACACACAAAAATTTAGCCACACATGCACGCACACACAAATGCACACGCATGGGCACACAAACAGACACACGTGCACAAACACACACACACAAATATGGACACGCACACACAAATGCACACACAAACACACACACAAACATACACTCACATGTACAAGTGTGTGTGTGTGTGTGTGTGTGTGTGTGTGTGTGTGTGTGTGCGTGTGCGAGTGCATGTAGAGGGTCAGTAGTGGTTCACTCCGCATTTTCCACCTGAGCAAACAGGAAAGAGTTAAGAAACACTGCAGACACTGAGAGACAGACGAGGACACACACTTATGACTGACAGATGAGGAGGAGGTGAATGGCACTGGAACCGGGGGAGGACACTTACTCTCACTGCAAGAGCGTTCATTTCTATCTTTACATATAAAAAACACAAACATGTAAAGGAATTAAGATAATCCAGAGCTGACAATAAACACTAATAGGTGGAGTCCAGACAAAAGGGGAAAATAACAACAGCCAATCAGAGTCAGAATGTCTGCGCATGTTTTTACTCATTTGTAGTATTTTAAAGACTTGATGTTTGCACCTTGACAGTCTGAATTAGAATTAATTAGATCTAAAAAATATATTTCACCTGTTTATTTTAATATAAAAATATTTTTTTTACTTTTTTTTTCTAGGGAAATGTTTTATTGTAAGAAATATCATTATCGCAATACTTAACAACAACATTACGTATTGTTCCAGGACCATGCAGACCTACACGATCCTACACGATCCAACCTGCAGACAATACACTAAGGCCCTGTTTACACTAATGTGTTTTAGTTTGAAAACGCATAAGTTTTGCTACGATTACGCCATCTGTCTACACTACACCGGAGTTTTTGTGCGCTGAAAACAGAGCATTTTGGAAACGCTGGTGAGGCCGTTTTCATTCTGAAACGCTGCTGCTCCGTCTCAGTGTGGACGAGGGAAAACGGAGACATCTGAAAACGGAGGCGGGGCTGCTGAGATTTGCTACCTGATTGGGGCTTTTGTGTCATTGCGTATCCTTCCCGTATTGGTCAAGCCCCTATCACATGACTATAACACATAACGCTTTAACGCTACCGGAAGACAATACCGTAAACAACAACATGGACACAGAAATGGGAGCGCTGTTTGCACTGTTGTCTGTTTTAGGCAGCATTGTGCAGTTATTCATTTGTTACGTTTAGTAAAAACTCGACCTCGTCGTCTGTCCACAAAAATACCTCTCTTGCTTTCTTTGCCATCGCGTTCATTGTTTAACCGGCATTTGTTGACTAACAATAACCAAATGCCGAGCGAGACGCATGCTTCCTGTTTATACTAGAACACGCATGCCCAGAGTGTGCGAATGGTCACATGATATACGTTTTTGGTGGCGTAGTGTGGACGGAGATAAGTTCAGAAACGCTGGGTGAAACGCTAGTGTGGACGCGGATTGTTTTTGATCTAAAACGCTGTTTAAAACTAAAACACATTAGTGTAAAAGGGGCCTCAGTTTCTGCAGATACTTTTGCACACACACACACACACACACACACAAACAGCAGGAGTCCTTTGAGTCCAGCCGACCGCTGACAGTATGTCAAGACAAACATCTCAGCTTTCACGCTTTTCCTGCACACAAAACAAAATCTTCAGCGAACTCCCGAAGCTGCGTCTTTCCCACATCAGCCAAAGAGACATTATTAAACACAGACGTCTAAAGCCCTGTTTACACCTGCTGATAAGTGTTTGGGTCTATCCCATAATGGGTAGACACAGGGGATACACATTTCTTTATACACCTGGTGTTTAAATTCAACTTTTTGTCGACTGTATTTACAGATTTCTGAGAGAAGAGACGGGTGTATGTATGGACAGTTTAAAAGGGATCCATTATGCCCCTTTTTACAAAATGTAAAATAAGTCTGTGATGTCCCCAGTGTGTGTGTGACGTTTTATCTCATAATACCACACAGATAATGTTTACTAACTCTCTGAAACTGACCCTTTTAGGATTTGGTCGTAATTGTGGCATTTGGGTGACTGTAGCTTTAAATCAAATGAGATTGTGCTCTTTTTAGCAGTGGGCGGAGCTACAAATGACTCTGTATCAGCATAGTGGCAGATTCGAAAACGAATAAATAAATATACTCGTCAAAACAAAAGCACTTCAAACATTTCAAATGTCAGTACTCTTCATATTGTTAATTAACCTGTGCACATTAACTGTGAGATGTCCCTCAAGCCATAAAGACTTCCTGGACAAATCCAGAACAGTGATTGTATTGTTTTCAGCTTTGGAGCCAAATCAGATCTGTGTCTTTCCAACTATAAATAAATGCATGCTGAGTGTTTGCGGTGAGGACCACCGTATTGTTGCTCTTTTCGTTCGCCGTGTTGCTCTAGAGGAGTTTTTCCATCCTCTGGTTCCCAAACCTCCAAATCCACATGAAACAAACCCAAATCCTGCTGGATTAGACACGAAATGCCAATAGAAATAAGCAGGACAGAAAGCACACCGTCTAACTGTACTGTAACAGCAGCGCCACCAAAACCCTCAGGCCCAAAACTGACTCTCTGCAAAGAAAAACAAGAGTTATCCTTCATCTCACAGCTCCTTCTGAAGGCAAGAGAGGAGAAGAGCCATCTTTATGCATTTCAGAAATTTGATTGGCTTTGGTATTTGACACACTGATGGGTTTGGAGAGCAGTCCTGACATAATTGGATTGAAATAATAAGTCAAAATTAAGTGGCAAGACGAAACATCTAAGTAAGGAAAGCATCTTTTGCAGTGTCTGGCTCCATGCATCCTACAGTTTTGTGATGTTTTGAACTGGGAGAGTATGTCCGAGCCTCAAACAGGATCAGGAAGGCAATACCAGGAGCCATATATGAGAAAGCTCGACCTCCTTTAGTGGACTTTGCTATTCTGGGTACTACCAGAATAGCAACCAATTTTAAAGAGGGGGTTGGATAAAAAGGAAACTAGATTAATTATAGCTTTACAAGTAAGAAGCAATATTTTATAATTAATATGTAATTTAACAGGCGGCCAGTGTACGGAGGATAAAATGAGTGTAAAATGATTGTATTTTCTGTATTTGGTAAGAAGTCTGGCAGCTGCATTTATCACTAACTGAAGTTTATTAATAGAGGAGACTGGGCAACCAGCAAACAAGCAAACAGAGCATCACAGTAATCTAATCTAGCGGTCATAAAAGCATGGACTAGCTTTTTTGCGTCTGAGATAGATAGCACTCTTCTTAGCTTAGCGATGTTTCTCCGATGATAGAAGGCTGTTTTTGTGACATGGGAGATATGAAGTTAAGTTAAGTTGATGTCTAATATAACACCCAGTTCTTTTACAGTAACATAATTTTAGCATGACTTGCATGCTGTTATGATGTTTTTAGTATGAATTAGCATGTTGCTAGCATTATTATAGCATGAATTAGCAGGTTCACATGCTTCAAATATGAATCAGCATGTTGTTAACATGAATTAACATGTTGCTAGCATGATTTTAGCATGTTGTTGGCATGATTTTAGCACGTTTTTTGGGTTGACATGTTAACGAATTAGCCTGTTTCTAGTATGAATTAGCACATTGTTAGTACAAATTATGTTGCTAGTATGATTTTAGCATGTTGTTAACAGGATTTTAGCATGTTATCACATTTCTTGTTTGGGTTGACATGTTTACATGAATTTACATGTTTCTAGTATGAATTAGCATGTTGTTAACATTAACGTTGCTAGAATGATTTTAGCATGTTGTCAACATGATTTTAGCATGTTAACACATTTGTTGCTTGGGTTGACGTTGTTAACACAAATTAATGTATTGCTAACACGTTTCTACCATGTAGCATTATGTTTTTAACATGAATTAACATGTTGCTAGCATGATTATAGAATGTTGTTAACATGATTTTAACATGTTAGCATATTTGTTTGGGTTAACATAAACTAGCATGTTGCTAGCATATTTGTAGTATGAAGTAGCATGCTGTAAGCATGACATAAGATGATTGTTAGCGTGACTTAGCATGTTGTTAACATGATTTTTGCATTTTCTTGTCACATTTCTTGTTTGGGTTGATATTTTGTAAACCGGAATTAATGTTTGTAATATGAATTAGCATGTTGTTAATATGAGTTAACATGTTTGCTAGCATGTTTTAGTATCAATTAGCATGTTTTTTAACATTAACTATCAAGTTGCTAGCATGATTTTAGCATGTTGCTATCATGATTCTAGCATGTTCTTGGCACATTTCTCGTTTGGGTTGACATTTTGTAAACCTGAATTATTGTGTTGCTAGCATGTTTCTGGTAGGAATTAGCATGTTTTAGTATCAATTTGCATGTTTTTTTTAACATTACTATCATGTTGCTAGCATGATTTTAGCATGTTGCTAGCATGATTTTAGCATGTTCTTGGCACATTTCTCTTTCGGGTTGACATTTTGTAAACCTGATTTTTGTGTTGCTAGCATGTTTTTCGGTAGGAATTAGCATGTTGTTAACATGAATAAAAATATTGCTAGCAAGACTTTAGCATGTTGTTAACATGATTTTACCATGTGCTCAGGAAATTTCTTGTTTGGTTGATGTGTTGTTGACACAAATAAACACGTTGCAAGCATGTTTTAGTATATAGCATGTTGTTTGAGGCAATTAGCATATTGCTAGCCATTAAAGGACAATGTCCATAACCACTATATAGGCTGCAATACAAATGCAAGTGGCTTTGAAAAAGAAACTCAATGATAAAAATGATCAACCAAACTCTTACTTTACTGCACGTGAAACACCTTTAGTCATGCAGAAAGTGTGTGTGTGCCAGAAAGTCACGTGGTTTCATATTTGCAGCGTTTTGTCTTGTGGAATTATTTAGTAATTTCTTTCACAGCTGGAGTTGCCCAGGTCAGATGGTCGTTTTTCATCCCAAAGCTTAATTAAGCAGTTCATCATGTCGGGTTATGCTGTCACGAAGCCTGTCTCCACAAGCTGCATCTCTGTCTGTCGCTCTCTCCTCATCACTTCATTCATCTGCAGCTCGACAGCCGCCAGATAAGCCTGCTCAATATCTGACACAACTGTAAATCGCACTCGCTGAAAGGCAGAAATATTCCAGCGCATTGGTGAGAATATTTGATGAGATTTACAGGGGTCGTATTAATCTGCAGCCCCGCTGGACACTTCAGCAGCAGGAAAAATGAAAAATTAACTGGAAGATCAGTCGGACCAAGCAGTTCAATGACCGCACAGGTTTTCAATCTGACGAGATGTTAGAAAAACAGCACCGGATGAATAGTTTAAAGCTTTACTGCTCAAAATATTTATCTGTTCAGGTGTTAATACAAGCCTCAAAACAAGGGATTGTGCTGGACACAACTGAACTGAGAATGGATAAAGTTGGTCAAATTAAACTGATGTAACTGATGTAAGTTAGGCCCCATTTACACTAGTGCGTTTTAGTTTTAAAACGGCGTTTTAAATCAAAAATGATCCGCATTTACACTAGCGTTTCACCAAGCGTTTCTGAACATATCTCCGTCCACACTACGCCACCAAAAACGTATATCACGTGACCATTCGCGCACTCTGGGCATGCGCGTTCTAGTATAAACAGGAAGCATGTGTCTCTCTCTGCATTTGGTTATTGTTAGTCAACAAACACCGGTTGAACAATGAACGCGATGGCAAAGAAAGCAAGAGAGGTATTATTGTGGACAGACGACGAGGTCGAGTTGTTACTAAACGTAACAAATGAATAACTGCACAATGCCGCCTAAAACAGACAATAGTGCAAACAATGCTCCCATTTCTGTGTCCATGTTGTTGTTTACAGTGAAGGCTGGTCTGCTGTCTTCCGGTAGCATTAAAGCCATGTGTTATTGTCATGTGATAGGGGCTTGACGAATAAAGGAAGGATACGCAATGACACAAAAGCCCCAATCAGGTAGCGAATCTCAGGCGCCCAACCTGCAGTCTGTTAGGGTCCTAATGCCCCAGTATAGTGACGGAGACTCTATAATGTTTAGTGAGCGCCGTTTTTCGGATGAGACGTTAAACCGAGGTCCTGACTCTCTGTGGTCATTACAAATCCCAGGATGTCCTTCGAAAGAAGAGTAGGAGGTTAACTCTGGCATCCTGACCAAATCTGCCCATTGGCCTCTGTCCATCATGGCCTCCTAACCCTCCCCATATCATAATAGGCTTCATCACCATGTCTCCCCTCCACCAATCAGCCGTGGTCTGGCGCAAAATGGCTGCCGTCGCATCATCCAGGTGGATGCTGCTCACTGGTGGTGGATGAGGAGATTGCCCCCTTTGTTTAAAGCGCTTTGAGTGCCCAGAAAAGTTCTATATAAATGTAAGGTATTATTATTATTTACCCTGCTGAAAAATCCAGCTTAAACCAGCCTAGGCTGGTTGGATGGTTTTAGCTGGTCGAACAGGCTGGTTTTAGAGGGGTTTTGGCCTTTTCCAGGCTGGTTTCCAGCCATTTCCAGCCTGGTCTTAGCTGGTCAGGCTGGAAAATGACCAGCTATATCCAGCTAAAACCAGCTTGACCAGCATGGTTTAAGCTGGACATAGCTGGTTTTGGCTGGGCTTTCAGCCTGGCTAGGTTGGTCAAGCTGGTTTTAGCTGGTCATCTCCCAGCCTGACCAGCTAAGACCAGGCTGGAAACGGCTGGAAACCAACCTGGAAATGGCCAAAACCCCTCTAAAACCAGCCTGGTCGACCAGCTAAAACCAGCCAACCAGCCTAGGCTGGTTTAAGCTGGATTTTTCAGTAGGGTATTTATTATTATTATTATTATTATTATTATTATTATTATTAATACAAAACAATATAACAATGCAATGTCCACTGTGCTAAGCGAGAGCACTTCTCTTCCTGTTAAACTAAACAGTCGCATCATTGATGATGTGAGCGTGCTCAGGTCTGGTAGGCAAAAATGTGAGTGCAGGCCGAGCAGCAGAAGGGATGGGGGACAATCGCGCTTTAGACAACTGTGCCTAATGTGAGTGCTCCCTCTCATACACTATGGCCAATTTAGTTCATCCATTCTGTAGTGCATGTGTTTAGACTGAGGGGGAAACAGGAGCACCCGGAGAGGAAACCCATGCCAACACGGGGAGAACACGCAAACTTCACACAGAAACGCCAACTGGCCCAGCTGAGGCTCAAACCAGCGACTTTCTTGCTGTCAGTGCTAACCACTGTGCCACCCCCAGTCTTGCTTTTCTTTTATAAAAAAAAAAACCTAAGAGGAATTCAGTTTACAAAAATATTGTTGAAACTGCCTATAATTTAATAAAAGGCCTGAAAAAATGGATCGAATCTAATTACGCACATATCTCTTGGAATCAGCGCGGCTCTGGCCTCGGTAATACATCCATGTTTGCTTTTCTTCATTGAAGAGCCACATCAAAAAAGCGAGTTTTTTTCCTGGTATGCCGAGGCTAAAGAGGTTATACTTAACTTACTTACTAACACAAACAGCCCGCAGCAAGGTAGCGTTTCACTGGCTCTGCGTCCGTCTCTCTGTCATTTTCGCAGATGCTTTTTAGATTGCGTCTCTCTTTATTGGAAGCAGATCTGGCTTATGTAATCTTTACGCATCTCTTTTAGTTGTCAATGTGATCAAGACCATGGTCATTATGTATCTGCTGTAGAGGAGAGCATCATTAAAGCTCAAACAGTGATTTGAGCTGTTTTCTGGCCTTTTTCCACATTCAGTTAATCTTTATTTCTGCAGCGCTTTTATAATGTTGATTGTGTCAAAGCAGCGAAACATTTGAGCAATATCACACGAGTAGCAGTGCGATAAGGCTGTATATCAGCACTGGTGGGAGGCGTGCGTTGGTAGTGCCCCCACCAGTGCCGATATACAGCCATATCGCACTGCTACGAGTGTGATATTGCGTTTATACAACAGTTTGGCAGCATAATTGTGTATATAAAAACAAAATCAAACATGGAGAGTCTCAAAAACCCTTTTGATTGAGGAACTACTTTCTTCCGGATTCAAATCATAAGCTGACAGTTAAACAGTTGAGCAAGCATCTTTTAAACTTTAGATCTGTAGTGTCTGCTTTTTGCTGGCTGTATGTGGGCGGAGTAATACACAAAGGGTAAAGAGGCTGTAGGAGTTCTGATATTGCAGAATATAGCACAGCTATCAGCCAATCAGATTTGAGAACCAGACAGAACTGTTGTATAAAGTTCTATATTCAAGTTCTAGTGAATGTAAACCCTACTGAAAAAAACAGCTTAAACCAGTCTAGGCTGGTTGGCTGGTTTTAGCTGGTCGACCAGGCTGGTTTTAGAGGGGTTTTGGCCACTTCCAGGCTGGTTTCCAGCCATTTCCAGCCTGGTCTTAGCTGGTCAGGCTGGGAGATGACCAGCTAAAACCAGCTTGACCAGCCTAGCCAGGCTGGGAACCCAGCCAAAACCAGCTATGTCCAGCTTAAACCCGGCTTGTCAAGCTGGTTTTAGCTGAATTTTCCAGCCTGACCAGCTAAGACCAGGCTGGAAATGGCTGGAAACCAGCCTGGAAATGGCCGAAACCCCTCTAAAACCAGCCTGGTCGACCAGCTAAAACCAGCCAACCAGCCTATGCTGGTTTAAGCTGGATTTTTCAGCAGGGAACTGTGTCAGTCCAGTTTTCAGAGCTGAAGTTTAGTTAAGTTCAGTTCAGTGTGGTTTAATTTTCACTGCTGAAAGTCCAAACACAGAAGAGCAAATCCATCAAGGCGCATCCAAATGAAAACTAGAAGTATGA
The DNA here is from genome assembly GCF_049306965.1 of Danio rerio. Taxonomy (NCBI): domain Eukaryota; kingdom Metazoa; phylum Chordata; class Actinopteri; order Cypriniformes; family Danionidae; genus Danio; species Danio rerio. The sequence goes on along the minus strand of NC_133194.1, from coordinate 2,558,513 downwards.
AGTATAATATCAATCAAGTTCACTGATATTAAAATATGAAAAATGAGAAATGAGTTTCAGCTCAAAATAACCCCCAGATGATGTTTTATCAGTCTGAAACTGACCCTTTTAGGCTTTGATCCAAATTGTGGCGTTTAGGGTGCTTTCACACCTGCCTTATTTAGTTCTATTGAATCGCGCTTGAGTTCATTTTTTTTCTTTTGGTGCGGTTCATTTGTGCAGGTGTGAAAGCAGCAATCGTACTCAAGTACGCACCAATAGCGGGCCAAATAAGCGTACCAAGACCTGCTTGAAGAGGTGGTCTCGGTACGCTTTTGAAAAAAAAAGAACCCTGGAGCGGTTCGTTTGTGGTGGGAATATGATCCGTACTAAAACAGGTCCAACCGCAAAAAGTACTGCGCCTTTTGGACTTATCCAGCTGCCGCAGGCCGATGCGCTGTGCATTATGGGATGCTTTACCAACAGAGAGAGAGAGGGGGGGGGGGGGGGGACATTAGCTAATATTAAAAGTAATATTTCCCCAAGATGAGCATGTTGCAGTTTAGCTAAATTAATTCCCGCCTCCTCCTGAAGTGACGAGCGATGCATTAAACACTGTTTTCCAGCCGCGCTTCATTCTCGAAATATATAGTTTGTCTAAAGCAGGCATACAATCAGCAGCGTAGTCTTCCCTCAAGAGTAAAAACGACGTTTTGTGTCTACCGGTTTTGTTTACTTGCGGGAGTTCACTGGCATTTTCCCGCACGTGAATTCTGACCAATCAATAAGCAGCTTATGAAATATGTTCAACAACATCTGGCCAATGAGAGATGTGGATTTTGTCAGATGACTGCATTTTGGTTCGTTTCAACTGGTTCAGACCAAACCCAGCAGTGTGGCGTGAAAACGACCCAAAGACGGCAGAAAATGCAACAATGTATCATTTAATGCCCTTGGTCCGGACCAAATGAAGCGAACTACAGATGTGAAAGCACCCTTAGTGACTGTCGCTTTAAATTCAAATGAGACTGTGCTCTTTTCAGAAGAGGGCGGAGCTACTGATGCCTGTGTGTCAGTATAGTGGCAAATTAAAAAACAAGACTAACCTCCTATGCTAATGAGAGAGAGATGGCCACTAGTGGGCGGGGCTTTCCCCGTCTGATGACACGTACAAAGGGAGAATGTCAATCAAAGTGTTTCTGCAGACTGTTTTTATCAAGTCTGATTCTAATCAACAAATATGAAACACTTTTACAATTAGAAGCTGGTTATATTCACCGAATGTTTCCACACAACTTTTAAACTCCTTATAAAATGCATTTTTGCATAATAGGTCCCCTTTAGGGGTGACAATACTGCATTCACTCTGTATCACTTCCTGAAATGAGACTTATTCATCTCACAACACATTTCAGACATCCAAGAAACAAACTTCAGCACTCATTATCAGGCTGTGATGTCACCAACGCCTCATCTGAAGGAATTCTGGGAATCTTCCTGCTGGGATGAGGATTCGCTGTCTGCTGAGTTTTCTTTGCACGCGCCGTGGTTATAATCAGAAACTCGATCTGCTCTTCTAATCAGTGCATTGATTTCCCTCCTGCAAGCGCGGGTCAAACTGAGCAGATCTGCTTTCAGACGTGACCACAAATCAAGCGCCGCAGAACAAATCCCTTCTGTGTGAGAGACGAGAGGCTGTTCTGTTTTGATCAGGCGCTCAGGACGGCTGCTATTGCACTCTTGCATTTGATTATAGGAGAAGCCGCTCTCTTTTTCAGCATCGGATGATGCTTGTTGCTTCTTGAACTGCATTAAAACCTCCAATCTGGCTTCATTATGAATGCAGATAGATGTTTAATGTGAGCTCGAGCTGGAGAAAACAATGATTGTCAGAGTCTGATACTGAATTGCAAGAGATTTGCTGTTATGAAGTTTAGAAATGGGCATGTGGTTTATTTCTGATGCTCAATCATCTTGCGTAATTTATCAATGTTCATGATTTTGAATTGATCTGAAATTGAAAAGGCTGAGTTTTGAATGACTGGATTTGGTCTTCTTTCACTCATTTTCCTTCAGATTAGTCTTTATTTCAGAGGTCGCCACAGTGGAATGAACCGCCAACCATTCTGGCATATGTTTTACACAGTGGATGCCCTTCCAGTTGCAACCCAGTACAAACAGCTTCCAACAGTTGACTTTACATCATCAAGTCATACAATTAAGCAGACTCGGTATAATTATCGTATAATGCTTCTTTTCTCAGTTAGCCTTTGCTAATTTAAATGTAAATGTGTTGTTGCTATTTATTATTTTATGCAAAAAAATAAAAAATAAAAAAATTGCACTATGCAATATAGTAAATGCTCATTAGGTTACGAATAAAAAAATATTAATAATGTATTTTAATGCAGCTTCACCTATGAGCAACATATCAGAGCTGGATATTCTAAATGCCAAAGTCTCCGTCTTTTGTGCTAAAATGCTTGAAATAGCTCTTAATTTCAACATTGACCCTCCCTGTCAAGTCTCATGCAATGCATACTGGGAATTACAAATCCCTCGGCCAAGTTATGCCAATAAAAATGATTCATGCGTTAAGTAAACCGCCAACTTCCAAATTGAAAAGGCTTTCATGCAATAAAATAAAGTTGTGACAAAACAAGCAAGAAATGTTGCATTAGCTCATTTTAATTCAGTAAATTGAAGGAGTTGCGTCAGCAGAGTTAACTGTGCATGATGGAACTAAAATGGAAAACTTGTTATGCGTTTGGGACGTTGATAAACACGACACAACATTTTGAAATGAGTTTCAAAGTCCAATTGGTTTCATACTACTGTGGCATGTTTATGCATATTAATTTAGTAATTTAAACACACTCAAAAAAAGGTTTTTGCTGCTTGTTCAAACTACTTATTTAAAAGCATGTGAATCAACACAATTCTTGAGTTTTTTTTAGGGGGACAAATTATTGTGTTCAATCCACGTAAATTTGTAAAAAATAAAATAAATAAAAAAAAGTTAACTTAATCGATTTGTGCTTGGACAAGTTGTGTGGAGCCCTGCATTTTTTAATTGTATATTGCAACTGATTTGTAATGGAAATGTCGCAAAGACAAAATGCAAAGCTTAGCACACTTAAAAAAAAAAAATAATAATAATAATAATAATAAAAAAAAAAAAATATATATATATATATATATATATATATATAAAAATTTTATTTTATTTTTTTTCGAGCAGCATTGGTCCGAGTGTTTTTGATGGGATGGAGGTGTTGGAGGTGACCTGAATGAATGGATGGATGAAGGTCTCAGTCTGCCTCCCATCCACAAGCATCTCTCCATCAGGCAGGCGGGCAGGCAGCAGATAAAGCGGTTGTCTTTTGAAGTGGTCCTCCTGCAGGGCTCTTATCTCCAGAAGTGGAGAGGGAGTGCTGATCCCTGAGAGAGGTTGAGATAACAGCGAAGACCCAAAGAGCAATCAGTCTGACCAGCTCATAAAGCTGCTCCACTAAAGGCTCATTCATCTTTCTGTACATGAGCTGTGAGTGTGTGTGTGTGCTGGTTTTGGTGGTTTACAAGGACCAATTGTTGTATTATAACATGGGTATGACTTAGTTTTACTCTATGAATCCTTTTCCGCCATGACTCATTTAACGGTCATCAACATCTTTAGTCCTTGACAGTTTTTAATATTTAGATTTTTTTAAGATATAAAATAAGTCTCTGATGTCCCTAGAGTGTGTGTGTGAAGATTCAGCTCCACACAGTTGATGTTTTATAACACAATAAATGTTTACTGTTAAAAGCTGCTTATATTCACACACTGCTGCCACACAACTGTTTAAACACCTTACAAAAGTGATTTGTGCATAATCGGCCTCCTTTAAATAACACTAAGTTAATGTGAGCTCATGATTCCTGGTTATTAAATCAAGCCAAATCTCATTTCTGTTTTGTCAGATTACAGAAATTACAAAAAATTGTCTTGCATGCCTCACGTGAAGTGTTATAAAATGTGATTTAAAATGTATGTGTCGTTTCCACCTGCTACCGCTCAAACCTAAAATAAAAACCATTCTGCGTTCATTGGTTCCCACCATCGATAGGCAGCTTATGCCAGCTGAACCCGATCGTAAGATTGTTCCTCATTCGTTCCTAAACACCAGAATGTTTTGATTATTCCCCTTCAGTGTTATCGTTGCCTTAAAACGTACAGCGCTTAAAACTCATGCTGACTTTTTTTAAAGAAGGAACCTGCTAGACTTCATCACGACTTTTCAGTTCTGCCAGTCGCTGAAAAACAGAAAGAAATGGGGAACAGGATTTTCCGGCGGTCTGCCCCTTATTGCGTCATTTATCCTGTAAAACTCAATTTTGTCCAGTAATGTTGAAGCTGTAGCTGAACAAAGCCATGTTTTTATAGCAGACGGGTCACTGACGTTTTGCATGGTATGAACAATCGGACTGCACCAGATGAGCATGTTGTTTGGTTCAGAACAAAACAGAAACATTCAGTTGAAGTCAGAGTTATTCACCCTCCTGTGAATTTATTTTTCAAATATTTCCTAAATGATGTTTAACACAGCAAGAAAGTTTTCACTGTATTACCTATAATATTTTTTCTTCTCTACAGTTTTTTTGGTGTTATTTCAGCTTGAATAAAAGCAGTTTTTAGTTTTTAAAAAGCATTTTAAGATCAATATTATTAGCCCCCTTAAGCAATATTTTTTATTGTCCCCAGAACAAACCACTGATATAAGATGACTTGCTTAATAAACCTAGTTAGGCTGTTAAATGTTACTTTAAGCTGAATACTAGCATCTTGAAGAATATCTAGTAAAATATTGTGTACTATCATCATGGCCAAGATAAAAGAAATCAGTTATTAGAAATTAGTTATTAACTCATGTTTAGAAATGTGTTGGGGAAAACTCATTTCAGTTAAACATAAATTTGGAAAATATACACCGTAAAATAAAATTCCATTATTATTTTTATTTTTTTTTCTGGCAGCTGGGGTGAAATTACAGATATTTATTGTAAATTACTGGAATTTACAGTAAAACAACAGACGATAAATTACAGAAATATACAGTAAAAACAGACAGTAAATTACGGAAATTTACAGTAAAATAACAGACGTTAAATTACACAAATGTACTGTAAAATAAAAGACCTTATATTACATGAATTTACAGTAAAATTAACGGCGGTAAAATTGTGTAAACTTACTGTGAAATAAAGGACTTTAAATTACGGAAATTTGTCATAAAATAATGGATGTTAAATTACAGAACTTTACCATAAAATAAAATACGTTAAATTACAGAAATTTACAGTAAAATAACAGACATTAAATTACAGAATTTTACAGTAAAATTACGAACATTAAATTACAGAAATTTACAATAAAATAAGGGACATTAAATTACAGAAATTTACCATAAAATACCAGACAATAAATTGCATAAATTTACAGTAAAATAACTGCCTTTAAATTACAGAATTAGAGAAAAATAACGGACGTTAAATTACAAAAGTTTACTGTAAAATAAAAGACTTTATATTACAGAAATTTAAAGTAAAATAATGGCCTTAAAATTGTGTAAACTTACTGGAAAATAAAGGACGTTAAATTACAAAAAATTGTCGTAAAATAATGGATGTTACATTACAGAACTTTACCATAAAATAAAGGACGTTAAATTACAGAAGTTTAATGTATTAAAAAAATTTATATATATATATATATATATATATATATATATATATATATATATATATATATATATATATATATATATATATATATATATATATATATATATATATATATATAATTTTTTTTTTTTTGCTGTTATTTTCTCTATTTTCTTGAGCTTATAATATTTAATATGGAACTGTACATATATTTTGTGGAAAGTTACATAAAATCCATAAAATTATACATTTTGATCAGTGCTATAATTTAAATAATCAGTTGTAAATGCCAAAGAGTGTTTTAATAGTTAAAAATTTGCATGACTGCAATAAAATGTAAATATAAAAAATTGTCCAAAATTAGACCACTGCAACAATATAAAATGTAGTCTGTTTATAACTGCATCAATATTAAGAGAAATTAAAAACATATATATATATATATATATATATATATATATATATATATATATATATATATATATATATATATATATATATATATATATATATATATATATATATATATATAGCTTGCACAATAGACCCCTTTTACAAGAGGGTGGTAACTCATTTGAATTCAAATTTCAAATTTAACAGGAGTGCCAATAATTCTGACTTCAACTGTATGTAGCTCCATGAAAAACCTGTGTTTCTGTGCAGGGTGGTCTGTTTTATTCTCTCACGCATCGGTTCCTTCACTTTAGCCATCTGCCAGCGCTGTCCCACACCACCCGTTCGGTAATAATGTACGGAAAGAATAACAGCTACGATACATTACCGCTTCATAGCCTGACGCCTGCGCACACAGGAATGCCGAAGAAGAATAATAAACCAGATTCCACACGCAGTCCCAACAGCACACGGCTCCGTCATCTGTGCAAAACTCAGAGAGGCTTTCATTTACATTCTTTTCATTCACATTTGTGCAATATTCCTGCCGACAGGTGGACGATGTCAAATTCACACCGCTTCATTTTTCTCCATGCGGCTGGTTTAGTTAACGTTGGATGTGTGGGCAAGAAAACTGACATTTAAAGGGGAGCTATTATGCAAAAATAAACTCAAATGTTGTCAAAAAGCCAATCAGAAACTTCCAAAACCTTGACATCATCATCTGGGGCCTCATGTATCAACGCTGCGTACGCACATTAACTTTGCATACGCCAGGTTTCACGCAGAATCGCTCACGTTTGGATTTACTAACGATGAACTGAACGTGGGAATGTGCGCAGGTTCACGGCAGCTTTATGGCTGGCGTACGCACATTTTTTGTGCGTGTCTGTTTTATTTCCATTGGCGACTCCTAGAGGCAGTTGTGTTAAATTGCTCTCTACAAAGTGTCTGAGCCTTGCAATGGCAGCTGTATGAGACGGGTTGATCTAGCAGGTATATAAGGTTTCCATACCATACATTTGACCAGCTAAACATTAAAGCACAATTTGCAGCAGTCGCCTGTTTTCCCAATGTAATCTGAGCTATCTACTGCACGCACATTGCTATAAAGACACTATCTGAAGATGAATTTGCATGCATGAATCAGAAACATTTCCATTCAATAAATGTGCAAATAAAATATGATGCACAGACTTATTAATGATTCCTACTTGTCTTTCTCGTGATAAATAGTTGGCAAAATCTGATATGTAGCGGGGAAAAAAACAAGAAAGAGCTCATCAGACGCTGGATTCAAGCCGAGTTCATGCTCGAACGTGTCAAAACATGTTGACCTGCGTCTTACGAGCTGCACCACTGAGACTGTTATGGATGCTGCAACATTTTACACTTATAAATCACACTATTTCTTTTTTAATTCACTCAGTGCGATGTTCAGACCCAACTGTGTTAACCGCATCAGCTAAACTCTCCCCACTCAATTTTTTTCTTTTGTTGTTAATTCCGGAGAACAAACTTGGAAATAACACCGCTTTTCTCCGGTCTACCTCCGAAAGGAGCACCTTTAATTCACATTCTGTTCAAAGTTTCTCTTCTTGCTTGCTTTTGCCGTTGCTTTTTTGTTGGGTTTTGTCAAAGTAGAGTAATTTGCATATTCATAGGGGGGAGGAGGCAGGGAGGGGTTTTGTGCTCGTGCATGTTGCGCTCAGTTTCACGTTCATTCAGATGTACAAAAGAATATGCGTGAGACTTGGCGTACGTAGTGGGCTCTATTTTGACGGTCCATGCGCAAAGTGCAAAACGCAGGGCGCAAATGCTTTCAGGGCGTGTCAGGACTCGTTTTTGCTAATTTAAGGACGGGAAATATGCCTTGCGCATGGTCTAAAAGGGTTGAGTTTATTTTCTTAATGAGTTATAGGTGTGTTTTAAGAATAAACCAATTACAGTCTCGTCTCCCATTCCCTTTAAGAGTCAGCTGCGTCGCGCCAAGAGCGCATTCGCTATTTACAGGACGCAAAGTAAGTCTAAGTGGAAAAACTGAGCATTTCACAAGCAAACAGTTCACAGTTTTTTAACAGAAAACAGTTAAACAGAGCATCTACTGCGAGAATGAGAGATAAAGGATCTACTTTCACTTTCGCTCTTGGATAGGGAAACCTTTACGCACAGAAATGAATTAACCTATAAATAACATTATACAAAAGCAAATTGTTATGAATGAACTGAAAAAGCCTCCCGAGATGAAGAAGACATAAAGCAGTGATTTTTCATATTTATGTAGGCTAGAAAATAATATGTTTTGTAATATTTTAATCCTTTATATTTATATCCTATATCTATTCTTATTATATCCTATATATATCCTTAATATTTACATTTTTCATATGTAAAGATATTTGCCTATTGCTCTCTTGTGTGTATTAAGCAGTGTGTAAGCAAGGTGCAACTCTGCGCTGGAGTTTAGACCGGGTTAGTTTTGGTCTAATGAAAAATCTATTATAGTTTCTCAAAATAGCAACGCGCCAGCGGTCCGCCTCAGAACGCCTTCCTTTTTAGACCAGAACGCCTATGGGTGCACATATGAGCGCTAATGCATTTACTATTTAAACAGCGTAGCGCAACGCCTCAAAACCACTCTTGCACCAAACTTAAATTACCAAAAGACTACGGCGTCACGCCTTGCGCCACACTGCGCCGGGTGTATGATAGGGCCCAGTGTTTCATACATCTGATTTTTTTCTGCGCACGCACATTTACAGCTTTGTTCGTACGCAATGTTTTAGTATGATTTCCACGCAAGTCTTCGTACATGAGGCCCCTGAGCTTTTTCAGAGGCAGAATAATCTTATTGTATGTAAACTTGACTTTCAAGAAAAATTATAACAATTTCTCCAAAAATATCTCTCTCATTATTCTTCTATTAAGCAGAACAGAAACACATGATGATCCTAACTTATCTAAAAGAGAAAAAGTTTAGTCACATTAACATCTGACTTTTTTTTTAAACGGTTATGTGCATTTGTATACAGTGTATGTCAACTTCTGGTTTCAACCATATATTTCAGACTTGTGATGCAGGATTTGTTGAATCTTCAGGGTCACATAATTCTCTTCACTACTCTTGAGTGGCGTCATCAGAGCAGTGCAGCCGCATTTCAAAACCCCAAAACAAACCTTTCCATGCATTTTACTTTGTTTTATGGCATTATAACTCGTACGGCATCTCGCCGCTGTGCAAGGTGAATTTTTGAGCTCTCCGAATGCGTCACATATTTTATGCGCAACGCAAATTTATTATCTTTCACACCAGGGTTTGTGTGTAGCATAGGTCATGCTGCAGGAATGCGCGTTCCTTTGGTGTTTTTCTTCCCTCTCTCGCTGCCATCTTGAGTGAAAGAAGGGAATAATAAACTTCTTGTGGGACCTCGGTGTCGATGCAATAACAGGGATAAATGTTTTGTTTGTTTAATGATCAGCTTGACGGCATTTGGAGATTAAGCAGGGTAATGGTGTGCTGCTCGTAAAGCGAACACGGGCAGTTCGTCATGATTATTTGCCCGGTGGAGGAGGGTACGGGCTCTCCATAAACCTGTGTGTTTATCGTAGCTCCAGACAACACAGATATTTTCCGCTTTATCAGTTGCTTTACGATCAGATTCTTTGCTTTTAAGACTCCCTTTGCGTAATAATCAATCCTATGGTGACGTAATATAGTTGAATCTAGTGCTGTCAAATGATTTTACATGATACAGATTTTACCTGATATTTGCAGCACCGTATTAACAGCAGGAAAAAAACATAACCAATGTTTTTTGTATGTGTCTTTGATCCAATATTGGGGTGGCATGGTGGCTCAGTGGTTAACACTGTCGCCTCACAGCAAGAAAGTCACTGGTTCAAGCCTCTGCTGGGCCTGTTGGCATTTCTGCGTGGAGTTTGCATGTTTTCCCTGTGTTGGCGTGGGTTTCCTCCGGGTGCCGTATATATTGAATTGGCCATATATATATATATATTAGGGATGTAACGGTATTGTAAATACCGTCATACCGCAATATTAAATTTTTTCGATATTACCGAAGTCGCATGACTCGGTAAAACTATAGGTCTTCTGAGAAAATTTGCTCAGGCGAATGAAGCGAACAGGAGGTAGCTGAAACTTCATTTCCCATCAGCCCCGGCGTGGCCATAATCCTTTGCGGTCTGTTGTCGCTACAGATCCAGTAATGCGGAAATGGAGTGTGCTGCTAGTAGCGGAGATGAAAAAAAGATGGAAATGATCGAACCCAAAGCGGGTGTTGTTGCCGCGCGCGTGCTGAATAGCGGTGCTGTCGCGCGCGTTCTAATCAGCTGTGTTGTGGCGCGCGTATTATAAAGCGCCGAGGGGGGGTTGAGCGCGCATACTCAAGAGAGGTGTTATCGCGCGCCTACTGAAGGGCTGGACTGGACGGAGGTTGTGTCGCGTCGCGGGGGCACTTTTGATCGTTTTGGAAGGGCATTTTCTATCCAAGACTAAAAAGGGCATGTACACTGCACAGGTTGAGCCCTATGTGTGCACGTGCCTGCAAGTTGGGGAATACGACTAATAACAGTCATGGGGACTGCAGAAACACAGCACACTGTTCAGATTGATGCAGACATTGACTTGTACCGCAAAGAGATCTCTATCTCACTCATGGTTTGTCCTCTCAAGTGGGGGAAAGACAATGCACAACGTTACCCCACTGCTGTCAACATGGGCCAAGTCATATCTCTCTTGTCCCAGAATCCTCAGTCCCAAATGAGAGGGGTTTTTTCTGTTGCAGGGGACATTGTAAATACCCAGAGATACCAGCTTTTACCAGATTATAGTTATATGATAATTTTCCTTTAAACCCATCTCTATCTAAGTGAGTGATTAAATGTTAAATGTGATGAGTTTTTAACAATACTAAATTGAAACTTTATTTTTTTACATGGTTTAATAATTTTTTGTTATTAAAATTGAAGTTCCTGTTTCAAAGCTAACAGATAGATGGCTAATTTGTATGTCATTGACACTTTTGGCACTTTTTTGGAGTATTTTCAAAAGTTTTTTTTTTCCTGTAAATGATTCAATAAATACCGTACCGTGACATTCATACCGAGGTATTACCGTACCGTGAAATTCTGATACCGTTACATCCCTAATATATATATATATATATATATATATATATATATATATATATATATATATATATATATATATATATATATATATATATATATATATATATATATATATATATATTCTAGAGTCATTTGGAAAAATAACATTTGGAATAGCATGTAAATAAGTAAAAACAACTATAAACTTTAAACTATGTAAAAGGTGTCTCTAAATACATAAATGTGTTTTCTAAATACCTGCAATTTATTTATTTAATATTATAAAATTATGTTTATTTTTATATTTATTTAATTAATTAATTAATTTGAAATTAATAGTATTGATTTTAAGACTGAACTTGTTTTCTGTCAATGAAATGGAAAAAGAGAATTTTTATTTATTATAATAATATAATAATTTAGAGCAATTGGAAGAGCATGCAAATAAGTAAACACAATTATAAACTTTAAATCATGTGTTAAATCAGTGTTTCTATATACTTTATTTAAAAAGTGTCTCTAAATACATAAATGTGTTTTCTATATACATGCAATTTATTTATTACTATTTAATTCATTGATTGATTTATTTTTAATTGATTTATTTTATTATTGTATTATTTATTTTAAGGTTGAAATTGTTTATTGTCAAGAAAATTGAAAAACTATATTTTTATAATAAATAAAAAATTCTAATTTGACAAAATACCAACTGGAAGAGCATGCAAAGAAGTAAACACAAATATAAACTTTAAATTATGTGAAAGCGTTTCTTAATACATAAATGTGTTTTCTATATACACATACTATTTTGTAAACTAATTGTTTATTTATTTATTTATTAATTATAAAAGTTTATTTATTTATCTTTTTAATTTTAATGCATTTATTTTAAATTAACTGTATTTATTTATTTATTTCAAGACTAAAATTGTTGTCAACAAAATCTTAAAAGGAAATTCTTTTACATTATAAAAATTTAATAATTTAACAAAAACAGCTATTGGAAGAGCATGCAAATACACATAAATATAAATGATGTAAAGTTTTTCTTTATACATGCATGCATTTTCTTTATACATAAAATTAAATACATGTTTTATAAAATAAATAAATTGTATTTATTTAATTTTTTTAATTTAACTGTATCAAGACTAAAATTGTTTACAGTATTGTCAATGAGATGGAAAATATAAAAAAATATATAATTTAACATAATTAGCAATTGGAAGAGCATGTAAAAAGTATCCATAAATATAAATGTAAAGTTTTTCTAAATACATCCAGTTTATTTACTCACTGCAAATAATGAGCCTTGTTTAGTGGTGAACTATATCCCTTTAATCATTAGCTTCAATTTAATTCAGTACATGCACATAGATCATTTAATCTACAACCTGTGCGGACTGTCTAACATCCTGAAAAAGACAGATTTAAGCACGCCATACATCTTTCATCACATTAATATTTATTTCCCAGGCACAGTTACGCAATCAGCTCTGTAAACCCACTCTTTCCTCTGGTTTCCTCCTGTTTTCTCTTCTACACTTATTTTCTGGAAAATGCATGTGGTCAGAACTCAATTTGACATCAGTGCTGTGTTTTTAGCCTGGGGACGTTTAGTTTTCTTCAAATAAAGGCAAACATCAGTCATATATAGATTAGGAAATGGCTGAAATCGCAATTATTACGCAGTTCTCCACCTTCAGAAGAGGTTTGACATTCATATGGAGGTTTCACAGAGTTTAATTTCTCGTGTTGTCCCAGAATTCTGTCTACACCTTTAGGCATTCAGGTTATAAATGAGCCGCCTTCATTAAACGTCATCAAACTTCATTGTATTTGAGTGTGTCAGTAGTTTCTGTGGTGTAGAAAATGGTCAGGTTCACCAGACACACTAGAGAACACCTCACATCAGCCACTAACAAGGACTACATGTACCACAATGCCTTGCGCACCACACCTGATTCACATGAACTGAACTGTAACTACTCTGCACATGCAGCCAATCCCCACATGCATAAAAGCAGTCATATTCAGTCCTTGTGACGTCTTGTTATATTCTTATGTGCATTTCTGATCGCTCCTTATTTCTATGTTTAGAGTTTTTGTACAAGATGAGTTTCGAACTGCCTGCAGTGCAATTGCACTTTATGACGACAAACTGTCTACTGGTGATGGGAAGATCGGATCTTTTTTTTTCACAAACTAGATCTTTAGGAGAGTTTGTTTCAATGAAACTGTTTTAAAAACCAGATCATCGGTTCTTTTACACTATAATGTAATGACACAATTGGCAATGACGTAATGACAATACTCTCATATTACGACTCAACCTATCAAAAATATGTAGTCAGCAATCATGATTTCAGTCAGTTAAAACATTACCGTCATCTGAAAAGTTTCTTTCAATTAAGTTTCACAATCCAAATGATGATTCACTTACTATTTAAATTTCATTAATATTTTCTGTTGCGACATAAACTTCCATTTCGCCAGATCGTCTCATTTAAGCCCTCGCTTTATCCGTGCTGCAGGTTAATCAGTTGTCCAAGTTTGGTTTAGTCTCCGCAGGCTGTCTGTACTGTTTGTGTTCAGTTCACCATTCACTGGTTCTTAAGTCTGATCTCATTGTACTTTTTTTGACTATCAATGCTTTAAATCTTGAAATAAATAAAGTTAAATAATAAAAATAAATATAACAAAATAAATTAAAAAAATCAATTTCTTTGACTATAAACTTTCAATCTTGAAATAAAAAAGAATAAAATTAATTAATTAAAAATAAATAAATAAATGAATTGAATAATAAAAATACTTATTTATAGTTGACTTTGTCTTTATTAATTGATCAGATTAAATAAATAAAATTACATAAAATTACAAAAAACAACTATAAATAAATAAATAAATAAATATAAAACTTTGTATAAACAAATTTTTTATGATTCTATTAAAGTATTTACTGTCACTTAAAAATAAACACTTTCAATCTATATCAATAATTAAAATTACATAAAATTTGATTAAAAAAACAATGAATAAATTAATTTTGTATAAACTGTGATTTTTTTTATTTTTATTCTATGATGATGTAAAATATCTTTACTGTCACTTTCAATAACTGTTTGATGCCTCCTTGTGGAATAAAACTCTGAATTTCTTTTTTAAAACCGCCCCGATTGCCGTCAACAGATCTTAACGTGTATTGAACCTTCAGAAATGCAAAGGTCTCTGCTGTGATGCTCGTATATCTGAGTCTGACACATTCCCTTGATAGTAGCCAGCAGATCAAGCACACTTCAAAGGGTTAACCTGATCTGCCAGCACAGGAGGTTAAAGTTACGTTCCCTTAACATCAGCCAGAAACGTGAGAAAAACACGCAGGGTTGCGCAGCTAAAGACAGCAGGTCAAGCCAGAGAAAACGCAGTAAGCTTCTCGCCCATGGCAAGCCGTTTAAAGTTTTGTTCATTCTCACGATATGAATTGTGGATAGCAACAATTCATATGTGTTTACATGCTAGAAGGACAACAAAATTAGTACAGATAGTACACAAAATGTTTTTTATTAACTATCAATAATTAGTTAGTAATGTCAATATCTAATGGAAATTAATATCATTAGTTAATGTTATTCTTGAAATCTGCATGTGTATTTCAACATGTTACAGTTGTTATATCTGATATCTGAAGATGGATTTCTGATATCAGAAATTACTCTCCCAATTGCTGATATCTAAAATTACACATTACTAACAATTACATTTATGATATCAGACATTAACATTGTCACTAATGACATTTGGATTATTATTAGCAAAAATTAACGTTTTCACTAGTTGCAATTTAATTGTTGACATTTGTTATTTCAAAATAACATCATAAACACTCAATTTTGAAGTCAATGTTTTATGTCAGTTTAATGTAATAAAAAAAAACACGTTAAAAATGCTAACAGACTTGATGTCAAAATCTTGACGTCTATTTGACATCCACACATTGATGCCCTTTTTGACCACCAAAATAAATGACAAAATAAGTATTATAAAATAAGAAATGTTTTATTCATCTGAAAGCTCAAATTTCACATTTTGTATACATCTTATGTGTCAGCTACCTTCTTGATGTCAAAACATCTAAAACTGATTGCAAGATCATCGATTGTCATCGATTTCTGATGTCAGTTTGATGTCATAAAAAATTGTCAAAAATACATCAAAAACTTGTCAAAAATGCGAATCGATTTGTTGTCATCAACTTGACGTCTATTTGACATCCACACATTGATGCTCTTCTGACCAATAAAATAACCACACAAAAAGTATTATAAAATAAGAAAAGTTTTATTCATATTTTAAATTTACACTGGATTTTGTATCCTTGCGATGTATGTCAACTGCCTTGATGTCAAAACATGTAAAACCGGCATCAGAAAATGCACCAAAAAGAATTGCAAGACAGTCCTGTCATCGATTTTTGATGTCAATGTTAGATGTCAATTTGATGTCATCTAAAACACGCCAAAAATGCTAATCGATTTGATATCAAAACCATAATAATAAATGTTTTATTCATCTGAAAGCTCAAATTCCAAATTTAGACTGGATTTTGTATCCCTGCAATGTATGCAAACTACCTGACATCAAAGCATCATCAAATTGACGTCTAAAAATGGTGTCAAAAACACATCAGAAATTATTGCAAGACAGTCCTGTCATCAATTATTTATTTTTTAATGTCAGTTTGATGTCATAAACTTGTCAAAAATGCTAATGCTAATTGATTTGATATTAAAACCTTGATGTCTATTTGACATCCACTCATTGATGCTCTTCTGACCACCAAAATAACCACAAATGATTGCAAGACACTCCTGTCCTCGATTTTGATGTCAGTGTTAGATGTCAAATTAATGTAATCAAAAACGCATCAAAAATACATCAAAAACTCGTAAAAATACATCAAAAACTTGTCAAAAATGCTAATCGATTTGATGTCAAAACCTTGACGTCTGCTTGACATCCACACATTGATGCTCTTTTGACCACCAAAATAAACGATGCAAGTATTTAAATAAATGTATTCATCTGACAGCTTACTTTAAAAAATACCAAAACTATGATGGATTTTGTATCCCAATGCATGTAACCTTGATGTCAAGACATCATGGATTTTGTATCCCTGCAATGCATGCAAACTACCTGACATCAAAGCATCATCAGATCGACGTCTAAACATTGGGTGTTTTTTTTTATTGGTGTTTTTTGACATTGGTATCAAAAAATGCATCAAAAATGATTGCCAGACAGTCCAGTAATGGATTTCTGATGTTAATGTTAAATGCCAATTTGAATTCATTTTGACATTAAATCAATGCATTTTTTATGTGTTTGTGCCATGGTTTTGATATCAAAGTAGTGAAGAATTTATATAAAGAATTTAATTATCAATATAAAGAGTTCATATCCCAAGAATGCATAAAAGTCCAAACGGCTTGCCATAATCCAGCCTCCAATAACACAAACACCATCGGCAAGTTTGAGAAACAACTTTTATTCGAAAACTCTAATGTCAACGTAAACATGACCCTCCGACCTGAGGTTTTCCATGCAGTTATTGTTTCAATCTAGCGTAACGGTGGATAATAAACTTTATTTACAGAGCAGTGAAGTAAAAACAGGGCTTTTGTTGTATCCCACGTTCACACGCCGAAGATCCATGACTGATTGATTGGTCTGTGCTGTATTGTACATCTGACACAGTGCATGATCACCAAAACATATTGAACTTTGTACATCTCAGAGGATCGGTGAAGTCTTCAAACATGAAACGTCAGTGATTTTACTACAGACATCACGTATCATCATTAACACCAAGGTTTTAGTTGGTTCTTCACATTGATTATATTTCATTGTGTTCATTGTGACAAACAAGAGTCAAACACCTGGCAAGACAGGACACACTGAATGACGCACTGAATCGTGTGAATCGTATCACAGAACACGTCACAAACACATCAATTCATGTAAACAAACAGAAAAACTGGGGCCGGATTCATGAAGAAATTAAGAAATAGTTTGTTTGTTTTTTTTTCGTTTTTTAGACTCAAGTGAAATTAATAATATGTTTGTTCTTAACTGATTTCCAGTCAACTGAATATGAACACCAGACTGTTAATAATTTACTGTAAAATCTACAGTGATGTACTGTTAATTTTGATTGCCAGTAAGACTAATTATTAATGTATAGTGCGCTTGTAAATTTACAGTCTTACTGGCAACCAATATATATCCAGTAATGTTACTGTGAATTTTACTGTAAATTGCAATTATTAATGTACAGTGCTCTTGTAAATTTACAGTCTTACTGACAACCAATATATTTCCAGTAACTTACTGTAAATTTTACAGTAAATTTCAAGTATTAATGTACAATGGCCTCGTAAATTTAGTCTTAATGGCAACCTATTTATATCCAGTAAGTTACAGTAAATTTTACAGTAAATTCCAATTATAAATGCACAGTGCACTTGTAAATTTACAGTCTTACTGACAACCAATATATATACAGTAACTTACAGTAAATTTTACAGTAAATTGCTATTATTAATGTACAGCTGGCTTGTAAATTTACAGTCTTACTGGCAACTGAATTTCTAGTTTTACTGTAAATTTTACAGTAAATTGCAATTATTAATGCAAAGTGCGCTTGTAAATTTACAGTCTTACTGGCAACCAATATATATTCAGTAAGTTACTGTAAATTTTACAGTAAATTGCAATTATTATTGTACAATGGGCTTGTACATTTACAGTCTTACTGGCAACTGAAATTTACAATAACTTACTGTAAATTTTTCAGTAAATTGCAATTATTAATGTACAATAGGCTTGTAAATTTACAGTCTTACTGGCAGCCAATATATATCCAGTAAGTTACTGTAAATTTTACAGTAAATTGCAATCAATAATGTACAATGGGCTTGTAAATTTACAGTCTTACTGGCAACCACTATATATCCAGTAACTTACTGTAAATTTTACAGTAAATTTCAATTATTAATGCACAGTGGGCTTGTAAATTTAGTCTTACTGGCAACTGAAATTTACAATAACTTACTGTAAATTTTACAGTAAATTGCAATTATTAATGCACAGTTCGCTTGTAAATTCACAATTTACTGTAAAATTTACAGTAACTCACTGGAAATTTTAGATCTCAGTAAGATTGTAAATTAACAAGCACACAGTAAATTACAATTACAATTTGTAAAATTTACAGTAACTTACTGGAAATTTCAGTTGCCAGTAAGAAATAATTCACAAGCACACTGAAAATTAGTAATGAGAATTTACTGTAAAATCTACAGTTACTTACTGGCAAATATGGTTGCCGATAATACTGTAAATTTACAAGTGCACAGTAAATTTATAATAACAATTTACTGTAAAATTTACAGTAACTCACTGGTAATTTGGTTGCCAGTAAGACTGTAAATTTCCAAGCTCACTGTACATCAATAATTACAACTGTAATGTAAAAATACAGCACAATTGTAATTCTGTATTTCCCTTGTGTTTGTAAATTTACAGTCTTACTGACAACAGACTGCACCTTTAAGTTTTAAGGCAAACTGTTTTTCTGCATTATATAATTTACTCACTTTTTAAAGTGAAGGGGTAAATTTACAGCTATTTTAAATATTTAAAAATTATTTCTTAAGAATTTTCACAAGAATGTTCATTTTTGTGAATGTTCATTTAGCAAAAATGCAACTTCAGAAGAATTAGAGTTCTTAAAAATGACGTTCCTAAAAAATACTTACAATACAGTTAGGAAACGTCCTAATAATAAGACGTTTAATCAATTTATTGGGTAGTTTTGAATATTATATATTGCAACAACACAAATAGTTGACTCAAACTGAAAAAAAAACTGGTTACATCATAAAATAAACGTTAACTGAAATAATATAAGCATTTAATTTTATTTCAGCTGTTTAGCAACGCAAAATATCTGACTTTCATTTAATGAAACTTCCACGAAAATACTTAATACTGAAAGAAGTACAAAGACATTTTGAAAAATGTTCATAAAATGTCAGAATTATTAAAATTAACCAAAATAAAAACAATTAAAACATAAAAATCAAAAAATAAATGCAAATTCAAAAAGCTGAAAATGAAAGAAATGAAATAAAATACAAACCTTGCTCATTGTAAATACAAAACTTTCAGCAAATACAAGAGCGCTATATAAAAACGTGTCAATTTTATATATATATTTATACATATATATATATATATATATATATATATATATATATATATATATATATATATATATATATATATATATATATATACACATACATTCATACATACATACATAATTTATTATAATGATTTTTTGCATTTTTTTTTTTTTGTAACCTTAATTATAGAAAGAATTGTACTTTAAGAGCATTCTCATGAACGTATCTTAAGAAATCTATTTTTTTTCTTAAAAATTTCTTCATGAATCTGGTCTCTGGATGACAGCAGGGTGTAAATTCTTAATTTTTGGTTATAAATAGCATCATTTCTTCAACGTAATGTGACATTTTCTCCAACCAGTAGCAGTTTTCATCACAATTAACGAAAAGCACAATTAATGTCATGTAAGTGCATTTCATTTGCTCTCAGAAAACAGTATAATGTGTTTATATCACAGTCACAGACATCATCAAGACATCAAACACACTGATTTTGCCTTCACACTGACGTTAAAACAGCAGCAGAAAAGCTCTCAGCCTCATTTCCTGTTCTCAGATCAGTCGAGCTGCTGTTGCTTTAACATGAGACTCAAATGAAGCTCTGTGGTCATTGCTTTTCTTTCTTTAGCTTCACACACACACACACTCTTTCTCTTCACTTCAGCGTTAACACTTCACTTCTCTTTCTAGACACTTGCTGAAACTGTTTCTGCGGCCGAACCTCGAATTAAAACTGTCCAGGTCATGCTCAGGTCAAATTAAATCCAAGCTCTTAAATGTTTGGGCTTTTATTTTTTATTTATTGTTATTAATAATGATAATAACATATTTTTAAGATATTTAAGTAACCAAAATAACATTAAATCTTCTGGACTTGCTGGGAAAACCAGAGCACCCAGAGAGAAACCCACACCAACACTGGGAGAACATGCAAACTCCATACAGAAATGCCAAATGGCCCAGCCGGGGCTCGAGCCAGTGTTTTTATTGCTGCGAGGCGACAGTGCTAACCACTGAGCCACCGTGCCACCATAATATTACCAATTCTCAATATTAACTAGTGGCTTAATAAAGTGAAATATGACCTGGGCACATTATTTGACAAGTTTTGAACGAGATCCAGCCCTTCTTCCCTCTTTCCTTCATCTCTCTCCTTCACACATCGGTTTCGGTCATGTCCTCCAGACTGCACTCGCTGTGGCGTCTCTGGATCTCATCTGAGACCTGCTGTTCACCTGTGTCCTCAGCTCCTGATTGGCTGTTTTCTTTTGCTGGTTCAGTCTTCATGTGGATGACAGCGGTGTGTCTGCTGCGGATCACTCCAGCAGGGGGCGCTGCCAGATCCTCCTGCTCCTCCTCCTGCTGCTGCTCCTCTGACTCGCACACAACCTACTCAAACACACACACACACACACACACACACACACACACACAAACACAGAACATAGAGTTAATGGTTTCATATTGTCTCATAGCAGCTGATTCAGTAACAGTACAACACGCACAGTTTCATGAGCTGAGCACTTCACTCAAGACTTAATGCACTGTTTTGCAGGCCTTTTTTCAGATTATCACAACATAACACTTGCCGAACAATCTATAAATGATAAATTGTTTTAACAAAAAATTTGTTATGTAATAAAAATAATTATAATATAAACTCTAAAATAATAATATAAGATCTAATAATAATAGTAATATAATAAAATCTAAACAATAATAATAATAATAATAATAATAATAATAATAAACAATCTAATAATAATCTAAAAATAATAATAATAATAGTATAGAATCTAAAAATAATAATAAAAATATATATTAAAATCTAATAATAATAAATATTAATATAATAAAATCTAAAATAGTAATAATAAATAGTATAATAAAATCTAAACATAATAATAATAAAAATAATATAATAAAATCTAAACAATAATAATAATATAAAATATAAAATAATAATAGGAATAAGAATATAAGATCTAATAATATAATAAAATCTAAAAATAGTAATAAGAATTTAATATAATGAAATCTAAACACAATAATAACAATAATAATAATAATAATAATAATAATAATAATAATAATAAAGTCCCATAATAATATTAATAAATAATGATATAATAAAATCTAATAATAATAATAAATTATAATATAATAAAATCTTAAAATAGTAATAATAAATAATATAATGAAATCTAAACATAATAATAATAATAATAATATATTAAAATTAACATAATAAATAATATAATAAAGTTTAAACATAATAATATAATAAAATTAACATAATAAAAATATAATAATCTAAACAATAGTTGTATAATAAAATCTTAACATAATAATAATAAGAAATAATAATATAATAAAATGTAAACAACAATAATAATAAATAATAATATTATAAAATCTAAAACTATTTGAGGAATTAAAATCTGAAAACTTTTAAAATCAGTTTTTTTTTATATAATTATATTCTGATATAAAATTATAAATGTAAATGCATATATAAATTTAAAAAAAAGTTTTTTTTTCTGTGTGGAGTTTGCATGTTGCATGTGTCTGTGAAAAAGTGTGCAAAGCCGTTTCCTATTACTGGGTTGTGGCTGGAAGGGCAGCTGCTGCGTAAAACATAGTTGGCAGTTCATTCCGCTGTGGGGACCCTTGACAAATAAGGAACTAAGCCAAAGAAAAATGAATGAATGGAAATTGCAATGGCAAAAACTATTAAGGTGATCTCAAGGTTTTGTAAGATGAGTCGAAATGTTGATTATTGTGACAGGTCTAGCTCTGTATTGTAATTCCAGTTATGTGTCATAATTTATAAGAACAAAAAAACATCTTTAAACACATGAAAACTGCAGCCTTCCCTACTGTGCTGTATTGTAATTGCAGCATCGACTGCTCTGAGGTCAGTTATGTGTCACAATTAATGAGAAGCGACACATTAACAGGACCTTTCTTTCTTTTTTGGTATCTTCTAGTTAAAGCTCGCTCGTAAACTCTGAAAACGCCACTCATCTGGCTTCAGTCCTCCTGTAAAAGAGTAAAATAATCCCACCCTCCAAAAATATTCAGCCGTAATAAAGGTTTGTGTGAAATAAAGTGTGTGTGTGTGTGTGTGTGTGTGTGTGTGTGTGTGTGTGTGTGTGTGTGTGTGTGTGTGTGTGTGTGTGTGTGTGTGTGTGTGCGCAAAAAAATCCTCTCTTAGACTTTCAGGAAATGAAAGAGGGTGAAGAAATGATGAAGTCAGGATTAAAGACAGAGAGAGAGAGAGAGTATTGTATATTTTTCTTTCCATTCCTTTTTATGTTATTGTTGTTATTATTATCGTCCCAATCTTTATTATTATTATTATTTATGTTGTCTTTTTCTGCTATGTACACTATGGCAGTATATACCCATGTTTATTATGCCAATAAAGTCATATGAATCAAAAATTGAGAGAGATTTAGTTGGAAATATTCCCGTTCTTATTTGTTACATTTATTTAAGTTTTAATTGTGATGTTTATTGAGTTCCTACTCTTTTATTTGACTTTTTTCATTGTTATTATATTTCTCCACATAGAGTGAGAGGGAGTAATACTGAATGGAAAAGGAATAGAATTTTTATTAGGATAACAATAAAGCACTGTGTGTATAAGACATTGGATGAAAAATCAAGCATGTCATAAAACTGACTAAGATTACTAGATTGGCTCATGAAAACAATTTTCCACAATTGAATCAATTTAAACAAATAAAATAAATAAAGTGCAAATTAATGTAATTGCTAAAAATGTTGTTTGCATTTAAATGCATTGTTTATATTGTTTTTTTTTTTCTTCAAATATGAGTTTTGGTTGTATTATTAAATATTTAAATACGTTTAACTTAAATTAAAATTGAGAATAAAGAAAATTATTAAAATAAATAAAACAAAAATAATTTAATACAAAATAAAATTAAACAAAATAAAAAAAAATTTTGTAACTTGAAATAAAATCACATGATTGAATTTTGGATAATAATAAATAATAATAATAATTATTATTATATAATAAAATCTAAAATAATAATAATATAGTAAGATCTAATAATAATAATAAAATAAAAAATTGAAAAATAGTAATAATAAATAATGTAAAAAATCGAAATAATAATAATAATATAAAATCTAAAAAAAGTAATAATAATAATAATAATAATAATCTAAACAATAGAATAATAATTAAAAAAAATATCTAATAATAGTAGGTATCTAATAAAGTGCAATTATTTATATTGTGATTTTTTTTTTCAAAACATGTTTTGGTTGTATAATTAATTTTTTTATCCAAATATTTAAATTATTTATTAATTAATTATTATCTAAATTAAGCATAAAGAAAATTGAAATGAATAAACCAAAATAATTTAGTACTAAATAAAATTAAACAAAATAAAAATAGATTTTTGTAACTTTAAATAAAAGTGGCTAAATCTTTTTTTTCCAGCTTATTCTCAGGGCAAAGTTATCCTTTAACTTGATGTGCTTAAAACAAAAATGAAAACAATTGAAAAGTTAAAACAATAGCCAAAACAAAGCAAGTAAATGACTAAAAACTAATAAACCCAACTAATAAAACTAATAACAAATCAAATCAAATACATTAAAAGTAAAAATGTTAGAAAAGAAATAAAATTGGGATATTTAAATGCAACTTTAAACATTAAAGAAGTTAAAAGCAGCTGCAGTAAAAAAAATCCTGCTGGGATTTACTCACTTCCTGTCCATCTATTAACTCACTTCCTGTCTCAGCGAGGCATCAGTCAGATCCATTTACACATCATTTAAGAGACAAGAGCCTTTAAAAATGCTTTTAAAGAACAAACACACACACACTCTCTCTCTCTCACACACAAACACACACGCACTCTTAATTAATATAGGCATCAGTTTTTCCACATCACTGAATTCAGGTATATTTTATGAAAGTAGAATATGTAAGGAATAATTAGACACATAATGCACACCCAAGATGATGGCGATGCAATTTTTTTTTTTTTTTTTTTTTTTTTTTTTTATAATTCCACAGCCAGGAATGCAATATTCCACTCATATTAGGATTAAACAACTAAAGCCATTGTCCTGTTTTTGTCCTCAAACTGCTCCTGTGTGTAGCACTAGCTTCTTCCACGTCTCCTCTAAAGCCTTCTGTTGTGTTTTGATGTGATTTTGACTGTGAAATAACAATAACTGTAAAAGTGCTATAGAATTAAAGATGAATTGAATTGTGTTTACCTGGCCCATGTGTACGTGCTGTTGGTAGTGTTTGTGCTTCTCCATGAAGTTGTGGTGTTGCTGCTGCAGGACCAGCTGTGCCAGTGTGCTCTGTGGCAGCGGGGCCGACTGTGTGCGGTTCAGAGGCCGGTGCCGCGGGAGCCTGGAGCGAGAGCTGGACGACACACGATCCTTCAGCAGCAGAGGAGAGGAGGACAGAACAGGAACACTACCTGTCACTACATACACAGAGAAAGAGAGAGAGAGAGAGAGAGAGAGATGAGATATTAGTTACTTAACTCTTGTGTACTGTTCAAATTGAGCACCCTTTGGTTATGTTGGGGCCTGTTTTTGCCCCATTGACTTCCATTACCATCACATTTTTTAATAAGCTGCCACCGCAAAAGTTTGAGCTACCAGACCTGTTGCTAAACCAATTGGATGAGTTTTGAAGATGAAACTATCCTGGAGTGTGTCAAATCATCAATAATCAAATCTAGTTAACGGAGTAATCCTCGTATGAAGAACGGAGCCCTGGTCTAAGTCTGGTGCCATGTACAGTATTTACCAGGTGAGATGATCCTCTGCTGTCTCTGCTCCTTCAGCAGCAGGTGTTGCAGGAGCGCTTGCTGTCCGTTGCTCACTTTAGACTCCATCGAGACTGGAGACGCAGCGGCGGCAGACAGACCTTCAACACTGCCATCCTTCAGCGCCGTCCCCGTCTGGCAGAGCACACAACAGGCAAACGCTATTAATACCATGTCAGGACTCGATGTATACAACTTCACAGTAACAAACACAGCGATGCACACCTCATCAATTCAATCTTTATTTCTATAACGCTTTTACAATTGAGATTGTGTCAAAGCTTCTGTCCAGGTAAAGAGTACATAAACTCAATCAAAAAAGTAGTCAAGTAGAGAGTAAACGTTGCTTATATTTTAAATACTCAGTACAAGTACAAAGTAGCTAAAAAATACTTAAGTAACAATGTTTATTTACTTGTGTACTTTACACCACTGGTGGCAGGTCATGATAAATGTTTGTTTCAAGAGTTCACACTTAGCTCATGACTTACGAAAGCTCATTTGGCATGCTGTCCCGGGAGAGAGCCCTGAGCTCAAGGCATTCCTCGAGTTCAGGGCTCCCTCCCTTTGTGGGGCGAGGGGAGATTGAGCTCAAACTCCCCCGCAGCTAAGGCAAAGGTGAACTTCTTGAGAGTGAGACGACTAGTAAAAGAGAGTTAAGTTTAAGAGGTCTATAATGCAGAGCAATTTTTAGGCTTTGGGAGAGAACTGAAACC
>NC_133194.1:2412500-2525000 GCF_049306965.1 Danio rerio | reverse complement strand
CTCATCAGTGCTTTGAGTACATCTGAATGAGAATGTTCTCTAGGGGTTGCTAAGTTGTTGCGATAGTATTCAATGTGGTTGCTATTGCTAAGTTATTGTGATTGTTCATATGATTATTTTTACTATGTTGCCATGCAGCTTTGGATGGTTGCTAAGATGTTTCAGAATGTTTTCTAGGGGTTGCTAGGTTGTTGCGATAGTGTTCTATGTGGTTGCTAAGTTATTGTGATTGTTTTATTGTCTTGCCATGCATTTCTAGATGGTTGCTGAAGTATTCTGAATGTTCTTTATGGCTTGTTCTAGGTGGTTGCTAAGTTATTTTGCTTGTTTTACTGTGTTGCCATGCAGCTCTAGATGGTTGCTAAGGTATTCTGAATGTTCTTTATGGGTTGTTCTATGTGGTTGCTAAGTTATTTTGCTTGTTCTACTGTGTTGCCATGCAGCTCTGGATGGTTGCTAAGGTATTCTGAATATGTTCTCTAAGGGTTGCTAGGTTGTTGCAATAGCATTCTATGTGGTTGCTAAGTTATTGTGATAGTTTTTACTGTGTTGCCATGCAGCTCTGGGTAGTTTCTAGGGTGTTCTGTATGTTTTTTAAAAGTTTCTAGGTTGTCGCTATAGTGCTTTATGTGGTTGCTAAGATGTTGCGAATTGTTTTAGTGTGTTGCCATGGAGCTTTGAATGGTTGCTAAGGGTGTAATGGATGTTCTGTAATTGTTGCTATAGTGTTCTATGCGGTTGCTAAGTTATTCTGATTGTTTTTACTGTGTTGTCATGCACCTCAGGATGGTTGCTAGGTTTTTGCGATAGTGTTCTCTATTGTTGCTAAGATGCAGTGATTGTTTTTCCTCTGTTGCTATGCTGTTGTCTGTGGTGTTGTAAATGTTCTCTGGTTGTGTGTGTATCACACTGATGAACAGTTAGCCGTCTCTGATGTGCGGATGAGCTCAGTAGGCTGTGTGCCTACAGGAGGAGAGGAAAGTCGGCTGGCCAGCGGCCCATGAGGAAATGCTTGGGCAGAACTTCACAGGAGAAATAAACCTCAGCATCCCAAAGCCCCTCACCCCTTCCCCAACCGCCAGCGCAGCCAGAAACCACAGCGGAAAAGAGCTGTCACAGTTAGTTCAGCACACGCACACACCTCAGACTCCTGCTGCACTGATGCTCGGATGAGATTTTAAACGCTGTTTGTTTGTCAGGCTGATGGTATGAGCGCCTGGGGACGGGCTCTGAACAATACATTTAAGGGGACGGCTCTTTCCCCTTATCGTCTGATAAGAGTAATGAGACTGTAACAGGGGTTTCAGCTTTTCGGTTTCTATGGTTCAGTTCCCAAAAATGCAATCGCAGACTCAGAAGCGCACGCAAATGCACCAAAGCCCACAGCTGCATCTGTGCTGGAGGAAACTAACCTGCTACAAGAGCTTGTGAAGAATGTCAGAGCATTCAACATAACGTTTCAAAGCATATGGTATTTATTTTGAAGAAAGAACAAATCCACTATTAAACACACACACACACACACACACACACAATAGTACATTTAAAGCAGATGATGCTAAAAGATAGTTCTGAGAAAGACGCATGCAGTTTTACCACTTGCTTTGATGCTTTGTCTTCTGGTCCATCATATTCAGATTTTTTTACTAATACATATGTACTGTTAATTATTTCTAGGCGCACACAAAATCTGCACCTAAAAGATTTCCAGGTTTTTACCCCATCATTGAGTCTATTTATACTTATGTACATGTGTAAATATATACTTATTCAGAAATTTATGACATGCAGGTAATCACTGAGATTCCAGTGCACTTGTTGACCACCAAACTGTCATAAAAGCACATATCTGGTCTGAGCTTTCCTGACGGAGAACCGTCAATCCATAGTGATCGATGATTGGCTCCTGTACTAGTAGGCGGGGCTTCATTCGCCATATTGGCGCTTGTTACACTTTTTCCTATTCAAAACTATATTCAGTTGTTGGAATGTTGAAAACCTGTAACCATTGACTTTCATAGTAGGAAAAACATACATTTGAAGTCAATGGTTACAGGTTTCCAACATTTTTTTAAATATCTTCTTTAGTGTTCAACAGATGAAGATGGGCGAGTAAATGGGTAGTAAAATCTTCACTTTTGTTTGAAGTATCCCTTTAAGACAGATGCCATCAAATAATTCTTTTCAAAATTATCCTGAGAAGAGTACCTCGATTTGAGTTGTGCTGGACCGATATGATACTCCGTTCTCATTGCTGCACAAGCCAATGGGTGAGCTCGGCCCGGAGCCTGCAGGACTCTCATTGGCTGAGGAATCTAGAGTGGAAAAAAATGGAAGTGATTAAATAGGACAGTTCACCCAAAAAAAGGAACATTTACTGACTATATACTCAAAAAAATGCTTTGAAACGTGCATTTTTTATTCTTTATTTGACAATCTATAATTCTATAATTTTGACAATGAATAGAGGGCAGGGCATATAGTAGCCCCTCCCCTTTATAAAAAAACAGCCAATAACGTTTTGTGTCATCACAGCTCTGCCAGGTAGAGTGGTTGAGATCAAGTGCATTAAATAAACAGCCAATGTTAAGAAGGGGGCGGGGCATGTCAGACACTAGAGAGCGTTTCATTAGTCAAAAGATTCTATGAGAAACTAAAACATGAGGTGACGTGATAAAAATGTGGATCCATTTATGTTGAAGTGACAAACTGCAAGCTATAAATGAGGTTTTGGACCACACTAGCTTATATAAATCCTTAACTAACAAACTTTATTTTAATTTCATGGGACCTTTAGGTGGTTATAGATCTTAGAGTTTTTTAAACTGATAACCATCGACATCCATAACAGGAAATAGATAAATTTAATAAATTTAAGAACTTAAGTGACTAAGTAAAACAAGTACAAAATAATGAATTATAAGTTCTAAAACTCAAATCAGCAAAGATAAGCAGTGATATTTATAAAAAAAGTGCCTGTGAAATGATTTGTTTAATTGCTGAGGTTACATATCTCTAGCTAAAGGAACAGTTCACCTGAAAATGAAATTTTACTCGCACTCTTAAGTGGTTATAAATCTTTGAGTTTCTGTTAAACACAAAATAAAATTTTTTGTAACTGATAACCATCGACTTCCATAATGAGAACAAAATACAGTGGAAGTCAATGGTTACTGTTGTTTTAGCATTCTTCAAAATATCTTCTTTTGTGTTTAAGGGAGGAGGAAGAAACTCAAACAGGTTTGTGACAAGTAAAGGAAGAGTAAATGATGACAGAAATTACATTTGAGCCGTGAACTAAAACTTTTAAAGCCAAATTGACGAACTTCTATTAAGTTACCATGCACAAAACAAATACAGATTAATCAATTGTAGATTCTATAACTCAGACAAAGCAGCAAAGCCAAGCACTGATATCTCCAGTAAAAGGGACAGTTCGCCTAAAAAATGAAAATGTACTCCCTATGGACTCACTCTTAAGGGGTTTTAAATCTGTTAATCAATAACTTCCAAAATTGGGGGAAAAAAATACAATGGAAGTCAATGGTTACTGTTTTTTTAACATTCTTCAAAATTTCTTCTTTTGTGTTCAACAGAAGAAAGAAACTCAAACAGGTTTGTGACAAGTGAAGGGAGAGTAATGTCATTTTGGAGTGAACTATCCCCTTTAGAGCCAAATTAAAGAACTTATACTAAGTGCCTAAGTACAAATTAGTTGTAGATTCTGTCATTTGTAAAGCAGCAAAGACAAGCAGGGATTTTGGTAAAAAGGCTGTCGATCTGTCATTTAGCTGAATATGTCTGTGGTTTGCTCACCTGTTAGTTCTAGAGTTCGCTTTTTGAGCGGTGTGACGAGAACGCTGCCGTCTCTGCGGCGGATCGGACCGCTTCTCCTCTCAGAAACCTTCTGCTTAAGTCTGGAGCGCACCTTCAGATTGGGCTCAGATGCTGAGACGAGGAGAAAACAGACATGTTATGCAGATTAATTATCAATTATTAAAGTTAGAATTATTAGTTAAATTTGAGTTCTTTTACACTTTTTCCCCCAGTTCTTTTAACTATGTTTTTAATTCCAGAAGTGTTCAGAAATCATTAATTATTTGAGGGAATAAACCTGAATTTCAATCGCAACAAATTACAAGATTTGTGAATTTTCTGAAATAAATAGATGCTGTAAATGACACTTTTTATTCTAAATTTGGATTAAATAGTTTTAAAATTAATCATTTCTTTTGTCTTGCCATGATGACAGTACATAATATAAATACATTCATTTTCCTTCGGCTTAGTTTCTATTTCAGAGGTCGCCAGCTAGTATTATATATATTTAAAAATGTAAAAAATGCTTTTATTACAGCCAAGCTAAAAGAAATAAGACCTTCTCCTGAAAAAACAAATGTTATATGAAATGGAGAATCAAATTTTACAGGACAACAAATAAGTTTGTCTTCAACTGTATGGTATGTATGTATGTATGTATGTATATATATATATATATATATATATATATATATATATATATATATATATATAATTTTTTTTCTTTGTTTCTTTTTTTTTTTTTACATTAATAAAAACATGGGGAAAAAATCAATTGCTGCATGTAGAAGTGGTCTGACTGCGCGGCTCACTGAACCTGCGGAGTGAAAGTGTGGCTCTGCTCCAGCTGCACTAAGGGATTCTGGGATAAGTCCAGTTTTAATGAGGTAAGAACTCAGTTTTCATCTGGAGGACATTAAAAGCATCCAGCAGTTCTCAGTCCAGTACCTGCCAGCCTGAAGACCACAAACCCCGACGGTAGCAGTGTTTACATGACCACACAGATACGACTTACACTGAGAGAGAGAGAGAGAGTTATCTCAAGTTTATAAAGTTATCCTATTATATTACCACTAATCTATTTTTATTTTTATTCACATACTTTTATTTTTTATTAATCTTTATTTTATTTGTATTAATCTTTTTTTATTAATCTATTTCTAATTTATATTAATCTATTTTTATTTTTTAGCTATTTAAATTTTTTATTAATCTATTTTTATTTTTTATCAATCTATTTTTATGTTTATTCATCTATTTTTATTAATCTATTTTTATTTTTTATCAATCTATTTTATTTTTTAGTAATCTTTTTATTTTTATTAATCTATTTTTATTTTTTATTAATCTATTTTTAGTAATCTTTTTTTTTATTAATCTATTTTTATTTTTTATCAATCTATTTTTTTAGTAATCTTTTTATTTTTATTAATCTATTTTTATTTTTCATCAATCTATTTTATTTTTTAGTAATCTTTTTATTTTTTATTAATCTATTTTTATTTTTTATCAGTCTATTTTTATTGTATTTTCTTTATTTCTGCATCATATTTTATACTCATTTGTTTGCACTACTGGCCTTTTTGCACTTGTTTGTACGCAGCACTGCTGCACTGCTTTGGTAATACGAATGTACAGTTATTTGTCATGCCAATAAAGCACCTAAATGTGGAAATGTGTGAGAGAGAGAGCGAGAGAATGAGGTTTGGCTTCAGACAAGGGGAAATCCTCACTTTCTGTCCCCTTATGACCTGCAGAGTCGCACAAAAACCCCTGGATTTTAAAGCCAACCGCCTGACAGACGCCAACTACTGCTGGTCTGACTGCTGAGTGGGTATTCACACATACACACTCACACCAGGTGAACAACATCAACTAACACACTGCACAGGAAAGAAATGACAGGCAAAATAACACACCCACACACACTGTTTATTGCCAAGACGTGTTGATGAGCATACTGAATTTAATTTAAGGGGTGTTATGGTGGCTCAGTGGTTAGCACTGTTGCTTCACAGCAAGAAGGTCGCTCGTTCGAGTCCCGGCTGGATCAGTTGGCATTTCTGTCTGGAGTTTGCATGTTCTCCCTGTGTTGGCGTGGGTTTCGTCCGGGTGCTGTGGTTTCCCCCTGTCACTTAAAAAACGGCACTTTCTTGATTAATAAAGTGGTAAAAAAAATCCGATCATAATGAAAAGGAGATTCAGGAGCACTTGGCAGATAAAAGAAGATTACAGCGATGGCCAAATACCGTAATTGAGTTTTTTCTGACAAATGATGAATAAGAGCTATTAGAAAAATACCGCAACAATATTTGCCCAGCAATTAGCGGGAAGGATTTACACGTTTTTTTAATTGGTAGGGAAAATACGGCGAGCGGTCGGCATGTTTGCGTTGGGCTGCGTCATTAAAGGGCATTTTCAGCACAGCTCCACTCAAACTTTCTTAAACAAACACCTGTAGTGATGGAGCGTCCAGAAAAGCCCTCGCGCGCACCTGTGGAGCTGTTTTTAGCTGCGGCTGTTGACCAGTTCCATATGCTAGAGAACACGCACACACACACACACACACCATATGCTTCTGATATTAATTTAAAGCTTCAGGTCCTCATGGAGTAGAAGTGCAGAATTCAGAAAACCTTGTTTTTAGCGACACCGGTGGACATTCAGTGAACTGCATGTAGCGAGGAAATTTGTTCACCAAGTTTATTTTAGTAAAACATTTCGTTAACTAAAATAAAGTATTCACAATACATGAACTAATACTAAATTAAATGAACAACAGTGAAGGAAATACTAAGGGAAATAAAATTTTTATATATATAGTTTTTTAGATGTTTGCTCACACATTTTTTTGCAGTCTGAAGAGCGTCAAACGCACAAAAAAATCCCAGAATTACTAAATTTGGAGCTGTTTTATTGTAAATAAACAGTTAAATGTTTAGTAATGTGTTTTAAAATTATGATTAACAACAGAAAAAATAAATAGTATACATTATCAGCAAAAACATTAGCAAACAGTTCTGCTTATTAAAATTAATAGCTGTTATATTGAAATAGAATCAAGCTATCAAATCTCATAGCTGTTTCTCCACTGTAGAATTTACACATTTTGATTAAAGAGCAACAAATAAATCTCTCATTTATTTAGATGTTTTTCATTACATTAAATAAGCTGTCACTTTAAAAATGCACACATCTAACATTATAATGAAAGCATTTGACAGCTTTCCTAACTTGTTAAGCTCATTTAAGACGAAATTAGTTGTGCTTGAAAAAAAACCCACCAAGATCGACATCCTTATATGTTAATAATATTAACTATGTGTATATTTCTGTTTAAACACGCATCCAAAACCTAGACTTTCGCTCTGCCTCACTATGTCGCGCGACAGCTGACAGTCATGCACCATTATATGACTGTTTTGAGGATTGTATATGAGGGGCGACGGCACCTGTATTGAAAAGGAAAGGGAATTGCGCCGTTTTTTATGTTTATTTATAAGTGTTTTCATTCCTAAACAAAGCGAAAGCACAAAAACAAACTCACTTTTAAGAGCAAGTGGCGGCCCCTTGTGGTTCGGTGGTATGGGTTGTGTATAGGGAGGCTCGGCTTTTCAGAGAAAGACTGAAAATACGGGAAAATACCTTTATGGGATAGAACTGTAAAATACGCGAGAATCCCTGGAAAATGGGAGGGTTGACAGGTATGCATGTAAATCCCTCGTGCTTCATCCACATCTGCTTACTGCACAGGCTGCAAAACACCGCCCCCCCCCCGGGCCTCGATGTAATGTAATGATGGTGCGCAAAGATTGGTGATCAGTTGCAAAGTCATTTTCAACATTTTATTTCAAACTAAAATAAATATATTTTGATTATATGGTTTGGAATTTGATGTTTTATGAGATTATATACATTTTTTGCGATTATTTTGCATTTAATTAAAAAATTTGAGATTTTGTTTGTGGATTTTGCATTTAATTCAGCGATCGCGGAATCACCAAAAATTATGCGGTCTGAGATCATGTTAGCCTTGTGTTTGAATCTGCCACTATGCTGACACATAGGCATCAGTAGCTCCGCCCTCTTTTAAAAAAAAGCACAACCTCATTTGAATTTAAAGCGACAGTCACTAAAACACCACACAATTAGGATCAAAGCCTAAAAGGGACAGTTTCAAACAGATATAAAACATTCTTTCTGTGGTATTTTGAGCTGAAACTTCACACACACTATCTAGGGATGTCAGAGACTTATTGTACGTCCTGTAAAAACCGGCATAACAGGTCAACTTCAAAAGTCATGATTGAGAGTTTGTTCCAGTAACTGATAATTGTAGGTAAAAGTGCGGCAGTATTGAAGTGTCTCTCCTGCTGTTCTCTTTCCTTCCACAAACAGAGCTGTCGCCTGCACATCACCAGCACTCAGCATCTCACTGACACTCCCCCGCCTCACGCCTGTCAATCATTCTGCAGCGAGGGTCCTGACCGAGACCCAGAACAAACACTACCTTCATGATCACATGCCACCCCCTCCGACAGACCCAATCTGAGGGCCGATCTGCCTGGACGAGGCCTCAAAGCGTCATTCAAAACCACTAAGGGGGAATCTACACACAGGGTGCTTGATGTATCGGTTCAAGCATTTTTCTTTAGCTTAGTCCCTTATTTATCAGGGGTCACCACAGCAGAATGAACCGCCAACTATTACAGCATATGTTTTATGGAGCGGATGCCCTTCCTACAGCAACCCAGTACTGGGAAACACTCATGCCAATTTAGTTTGTTCAATTCAACGTCAATCTGTTGTCATGTTCATTCATTAATTTTCTTGTCGGCTTAGTTCCTTTATTAATCCGAGGTCACCACAGCGGAATGAACCGCCAACTAATCCAGAAAGTTTTTATGCAGCGGATGACCTTCCAGCCGCAACCCATCTCTGGGAAACATACACACACACACTACAGACAATTTAGCCTACCCAGTTCACCTGTACCGCATGTCTTTGGACTGTGGGGGAAACCGGAGCACCCGGAGGAAACCCACGCGAAGGCAGGGAGAACATGCAAACTCCACACAGAAACGTCAACTGAGCCGAGGTTCGAACCAGCGACCTTCTTGCTGTGAGGCGACAGCACTACCTACTGCACCACTGCCTCGCCCTGTTTTCATGTTGATGTCCTCAAATTGAACTTTAGTTCGCAATGACGTAATTTCAGGTCTTGTTTTATTTCGTTTAATGTATAGCGGTGCCTTAAATGGTCGCCAGGGTGTTGCTATGCTAGCTCTTAGGTGTCCAAAAATATTTTTACTGGATTATTATTAGATTACCGAGGGTTCTGTTCTGATTTTATAGGCTCTCTCTTTTCCATCCCTTTAAATTTACCTATGTTTTCGGCGCAAATTACAGTCATAAAAGAAGCCAAAAATACTTTCCTCCGGGCACAGAGAGGTGTTTTGTGTCTCGACTGACCTCTTCTGCTGATCTTTGTTCATTCTGATCTACGCCTGAAACCGGAGCCGCAGGAAGTGGCCCTGCAGACTGTCTTGTCAGCGTAGACAAATTATTCCATTGACAAAAACCCGGGCTATTTTTCTTGTACATTTTCTGTGTTGTTTTTGTATCCCCACCCCCCACCCCCCCCCCCCCCCCCCCCAACGTAGGCCTCTTTTTAAAAAGCTGTTACCTGAGTTATTGAGAGGAGATGAAAAGACGGCCTGTGGTTTGGCGCTGATCTGCGATGCACAGACCCCTGCGCTCAGGAGAAATCGCCCCCGGAGGGTTGCGGTATTCCGGCCCGCTGAGCCTCAGGACCCCCTTCCCGCTTTTTTGGCTATGCTGGAAATTCCGTGAAAACAGCGGCTGGATGAAAACCAGCTCTATTTTTGTGTTTCCTTTGAGAAGTGTTTCAGTCTTATCGTTAAGTCAGGCGTATCACCTTCCTCTGCAAACTCATCTCCAAATCAGCCTCGCAACAAGACACCCGAATATCCAGAAAATATCGTGTAGACTCAAATACGCGTTCCCGGAAAAATACGCATGTTTTCAGATGTACTTTGTGGGGTGTGTTGCAAAGTCACGCATCACTTATACTGAGTGAAACATTACATAGGTTTCTTCTCTTTCATTGCTTTTCTTACTTTAGCTGCGTCCCAAATCGCACACTATACACTATGCACTCATGCACTATGTACTTATGCACTTACACACTCAACAGGATAGTGTACAGTATGTATGCAGTGGCGTCCCAAATGACACACTTATTCAAATGGACATGCAAAAAATACTGTCTTAGTTCCAGCAATAGTATGTCAAAATGAAGTGAAACAAGCAAAATAACAAATCAGCCGATGAGAAAAACACTTAATTTTAATGTTTTTTTTTTTAACAAGACAATATTTACTGATACAAATTTAAATGTTTATTACTTGGACTGGAAACAAGCCGAAAGCCTGTATTGCAGTGTAAATAAAACACATATAGACTATAGGCATAAGTTGAAAGGTCAAATGCTGACGATGACCATCACGAATGTAACCGATCGACCCAAACCTGTGCTGGCCGCAGGACTAGTTAACCTCTGTGCTGGAACTGCATCCCGTCTCCTCAACCCCTGCACTGGATAATTGTTTGCAAACGTCCCCGTCGTCGCCCCGGGGCATCCCAGTGGGCACAAGCGTGGTCATTTTCACCAAACTGACCCACAAGCCAAACAGGGTCACTCATTCGGCTCTGCCCACAGGCCCCGCTGACCTCTGACCTCTGTGATTAAATATCAGCCAGATTCATCTGCAAACATTTAGGCAGTGCCACCTCAGCCCGGGAACACACATCAGCTCATATCCACATGCCGGAGCTCAGTGCTAAACGTAATGAGTGCACTAAATCGACAGCAGCAATATTATGATGCATTAGATTTTCTGGTATATATGAAAAACTAATAATAAAATAATCAATATTTAATCAATATTGAGATTTATCTAATACTTTTAGATTTTGTGTAATTAAAAATGACTTTTAACTGACATTAACATAAATAAACTGAGTTGATAAAATGATACAGATACTTCAGAAGAAAACTGACTTTTGACAAGATGATATTTAAAAAAAAAT
This sequence comes from Danio rerio, assembly GCF_049306965.1. NCBI lineage: Eukaryota > Metazoa > Chordata > Actinopteri > Cypriniformes > Danionidae > Danio > Danio rerio. Next base: position 2,514,068 of record NC_133194.1, on the reverse strand, counting down.
CTCTCTTCTCTATCTCTATATGTATTTTATTTATTTTAATTAATTTTATTTTAGCTTCTTGTGTGTGTGTTACCTTTTAATTAAGTTTATTTTACTGACCTAAATTGCAAAACAATTTTTAATATCATAAAATAAATATATTTGCTTAAATTATTTTTGTAGTATATGTGTCTTGATTAAAGAATGTTTAGGTATCAGAACTGGAAAATTGTAAAATATGCTTTTATTTATTTTACTTTTGGTAAATAAAGTAATACAATTCAAAATATTAAAAAAAAAAAAAAAAATATATATATATATATATATATATATATATATATATATATATATATATATATATATATATATATATATATATGTATGTATGTATATATATGTAAATAAATATAAATATATAAACAAATAAATAAATATATATATATATATATATATATATATATATATTTGTTTATATATTTATTTCTATTAATTAATTTATTTATTTATTAGAATATTTACTTATTTATCATAATCATTAAACATGTAATAATAATAAAAATAATAATAATAATGATTTAATAAATAATTAATAATTTTATAATTAACATTATTAAAACCCAAAAGTGTCCCATAAAATTTTTAAAAATGCAATTTTTATGTTAAATATTTATTTAAAATAATTGTTTTTATATTAAATCAAAAAAATTATAGATTTATTTTATATTAACTAATTTATGTATAGTAGTATATGTTATTTTATATGTTCTATATGTTTATATTATTTTATAAAAAAAGAAAACAGAAAATAAAGACATTTTTTCATTAATCATTCATTCATTTATTTAGTTACTTGTTTTCAGTAAAACCCAATACCTAGTCATTTAAAATACACAAATTTGCTGTATATTTTATGTATAATCAAACTCGTTTTATAGATTGCTTGTATATTAATTCATTTATTCAAAATAAAATATTTCATGTTATATATTCTATACTGAGCACATGTTCATATAATATGAATTATAATAATTATAAATATATTTTATGTTAAATGTTTTATTTTATTTATCCACAAAACTTGATATTAATTTATTTAAATACTTTATTTTAGATTCCATCCTGAGCACATGTTCATATTATATTATACATTATGAAATAAGCAAATGTAATTTATTTCATCTTTAGCAGCTGGAAGGGCATCAATCACATAAAACATATGCCAGAGTAGTTGGCGCTTCATTCCACTGTGGCTACCCCTGATAAACCAGGGACTAGCTATGCTGAAGGAAAATGAATGATTATATGACTTCATATCTGAAGACATGTTTGCATTTGAAGTAAATGTGTCTTGAATTAGGAATGTTTAGAAATGTTCAGTGACAAAAATGCAGACTCTTCCCATAATGCCCCCTGCTAAACGAGTGATTTTTTAATTATTTAAGTCTTGTTGTCCTACCAGTCTTCCTGAGGGGGAAATCCTCTCTGCAGTCCAGACCAGAAGGCAGAGGATATTTGAATGTGGGCGGAGTCTCTCCCAGCGGAGGGGACGTCTGTTCTGATGGGTGGGCGGAGCTACAAGAGGTGACATCATCAGGACAACACATTACACTGCTGACACAACTCAAATTGTGTTACTTTGTCGTACCTGTACCACAGTTTAGAGCGGCTGAGCGGGTAACCAGCACCAGACACTGACGGGTCTTTAGCTGATTTACTCATCAGAAAATCATGCAGTTTCTGACGAACTTCAGTACTCGCCATTGCACCTGCAGAAAACAAGTCAGGCTTTAGAAAACGTCAGCTATACCAGCTTACATGTGTCTTCCTAATTACTAATTACTGTATGTCTTGGAAAGTCAATATATATATATATATATATATATATATATATATATATATATATATATATATATATATATATATATATATATATATATATAGTTAAATTCTGTAATCTAAAAAAATGGTTATTATAGCTGTAATACTTGTAAAAATGTATGACTTTTTAATTCATTTAACGTTTAAAATTTAACATTTTAATAATTAAATTTAAATAAGAATTTTATTTATTATATTTTCGAATCAAATCACTTTTATTGTCACATCATCTGCAGCACGTGTGCTATGATGAGTAAAAAGCTTATTTATATATTTATGTATGGATGTATTTATTTGCTTGCTTGCTTATTTACTTACTTATTTACTTATTAATTTATTTACTTTCTTATATATGTATTTATTTTTTATTAACTTATTTATTTGCTTGCTTGCTTATTTACTTCTTTATTTACTTATTAATTTATTTACTTTCTTACTTATGTATTTATTTATTTATGTATTTATTTGCTTGCTTGCTTATTTATTTATTTACTTATTAATTTATTTACTTTCTTATGTATTTATTTATTTACATATTTATTTGCTTGCTTGGTTATTCACTTTATTTACTTATTAATTTATTTACTTTCTTATGTATTTATTTATTTACGTATTTATTTGCTTGCTTACTTATTCACTTATTTTATTTACTTAAATTATTTACTTTCTTATTTATGTATTTACTTATTTATTTGCTTGCTTGCTTATTTACATATTTGTTTACTTATTTATTAACTTGCTTGCTTATTTACATATTTGTTTACTTATTTATTAACTTGCTTATTTACACATTTATTTACTTACTTATTTACTTCCCTTACTTTCTTTCTTACTTATTTACTCGGTAATTTATTCATTTATTAATGCCCAATACAGCAGCATTATTAAAATAAACTGAATGAACTTATTAACCTCAGATTTTCTGCGTTATTCAAGGAATCGAACAAGTCTGTTTGCTGCAGTTTATTCATTTAATATATATTTTACACTAAATAAACAATTTTTTTTAAATAAATGCTTACAGCTATAATTATGTATTAAATATAAATTTATTTATTTAACAAATTTTTTCCACAAAATTTATATATTTTACTATTTGTTTATTATTTTGTTGTTGTATTTAATTTTTTACTAATTTAGTAGATTTTATTATTAAATTATTAGTAATTACAATTAATTTTAAACTTGTAAACAAGTAAATAAATAAAGTATCTAATTGACTTAAGATATTTAAGTATGCTTGACAAAATACTATTTGATTTAAAGTTATTATAACTTAGTATATGGTGAATATAATTTCAGTATTTCAAATACTTTTAAACAGGCCTACTACATTATATGACATTCTCACACTTTCTATTATGCTTGACTAAATACTATTTAATATCAAAATATTAATTAGTTGTTATTATTTAGTAGTTATTATAACTTAACATTTAGTGAGTATAATCACGGTAAAAACTTATATGACATTTAGTCAGATTAATTGTAGTAATTTAATTTATTTGAATCAGTTTAACATAATATTTTGGTCTACATTTACATAACTACATTTAGTTATTTAGTGTTTTTCTTAGTGATGTAAGTTGAGGTGACTAAAAAAGTTAATCTGATTCAACTAAAAAAAATTAGACGGTGTAGTATATTAAATACTGCTACATAGTGATCATGATATTCTCACACTGGTCAAATACACGGAAGGACAGAGTAAGAAAAGACTAGTGCAGAAACAGCGCCACCTAGTGGAAAATGAAGCAACTTGCAAAATAAATTCAGCTGAACGTGAAGCTATCTATAGTAAACATAGTGCATTTGAGGGAAATCTCTAAAGTGACCGTGTTATGTAATGGCAGGTTTGTTGATCTGGTGTTTGGTCTCACTCTCTCTGGATCTGTCTTTCCGCCGGTGTTTGTGTACATCTCTCCGCTGCTGCTCCTTCTCCTCCTCCCGCAGCTCCTCGCGCTCCTCCTCCAGCAGCAGCCGCCGCTCCTCCGCAAACACCTCCTGCTGCTGGCGGAGAGTCAGCAGAGCCTGCTGGAGCTGGAGGAACAAAAACACACACATTTTTAGAGTGTGACACTGAAAGTGAGGACACTTGATTATTTGTCCAAATTATGGAATAAGCTTGGATTTATGTTGTTGTTGTTGTTTTAATACTAGGGATGTAACGGTATCAGAATGTCACGGTACGGTAATAACTCGGTATGAATGTCACGGTACGGTATTTATTGAATCATTTACAGGAAAAAACAAAACTTATGAAAATACTCCAAAAAAGTGCCAAAAGTGTCAATGACATACAAATTAGTCATCTATCTGTAAGCTTTGAAACAGAAACTTCAATTTTAATAACAAAAAAATATTAAACCATGTAAAAAAATAAAGTTTCAATTTAGTATTGTTGAAAACTCATCACATTCAACATTTAATCACTCACTCACTTAGATAGAGATGGGTTTAAAGGAAAATTATCATATAAATATAATCTGGTAAAAGCTGGTATCTCTGGGCATTTACAATGTCCCCTGCAACAGAAAAAACCCCTCTCATTTGGGACTGAGGTTTCTGGGACAAGAGAGATATGACTTGGCCCAGGTTGACAGCAGTGGGTAACGTTGTGCATTGTCTTTCCCCCACTTGAGAGGACAAACCATGAGTGAGATAGAGATCTCATGTCTGCATCAATCTGAACAGTGTGCTGACAACACCGCTATTCAGTACGCGCGCGACAACACAGCTGATAAGAACTCGCGCGACAACACAGCTGATAAGAACTCGCGCGACAACACAGCTGATAAGAACTCGCGCGACAACACCGCTATTCAGTACGCGCGCGACAACACAGCTGATAAGAACTCGCGCGACAACACAGCTGATAAGAACTCGCGCGACAACACCGCTATTCAGTACGCGCGCGACAACACCGCTATTCAGTACGCGCGCGACAACACAGCTGATAAGAACTCGCGCGACAACACCGCTATTCAGTACGCGCGCGGCGACAACACCCGCTTTAGAGTTTTCCAGCTCTTTTCATCCCCGCTTCTAGCAGCACACTCCATTTCCGCATTACTGGATCTGTAGCGACAACAGACCGCAAGGGATGATGGTCAAGCATGGGCTGATGGGAATTGTAGTTTTCGCTACCTCCCGTTCGCTTCATTCGCCTGAGCAAATTTTCTCAGAAGACCTATAGTTTTACCGAGTCATGCGACTTCGGTAATATCGAAAAAAATGTATATTGCGGTATGACGGTATTTACAATACCGTTACATCCCTATTTAATACTGTACTTTCTATTAAGCAAAATGGATTTTTCCCTATTATATTTTTATTGCGTTGTTTCAGGTTTGGTCTATTGTTATGGTTAGGCTTTTTTCAGTTCCATTTTATTCCTTTCCCGCTCATTAACTTACTATCACTTAAAGCAGGGGTGTCCAAACTCGGTCCTGGAGGGCCAGTGTCCTGCATGGTTTAGCTCCAACTTCTTCCAGCACACCTGCCTGGAAGTCTAGTTTACCTAGAAAGAGCTTGATAAGCTGGTTCAGGTGTGTTTAATTTGGATTGGAACTAAAATATGCAGGACACCGGCCCTCCAGGACCGAGTTTGGACCCCCCCTGACTTAACGGGACAGTTCACCCAAATCCAAAATTTCTGTCATAGTTTAATTACCCTTTGTTTCAAATCTTTATGAGTTTAAAAGAGGATATTTTGAAGCTGAAAACCAGGGCTTAATTTGTGACGGAACACGCCGGATCCGGCACCTCTGAAATCTGATCCGGCACCTCATTTTACCTATCCCTCAACCGCCCTCCTTCCCTGTCCACTTTCACTTTCTTCTGTGATTTCCTAACCCTCTTCATTTTCATCCGTGACAACCCTCCGCACTTCACTTTTGTCCTTCATCCATGACACCCCAACTCTACTTCCGCAACCCAAAATGTAGACAACGCCCTCTAGTGGATTTATTATCTGAAACATGCAATCAAACATACCCTAAGTTACGTATTTCTAATTCACATAAATGAAGACAGCGCCCACTAGTGGATTTATCATCCGAAACATACAATCAATAGTACCCAAGTGATGTATTTCAGATTCGCAAAAATGTAGACAGCGCCCTCTAGCACATTTATGTATCTGAAACATCCAATCAAACACACCCTAAGTGATGCTTCTTCCATGAATCCCCAACCCTCTTCATTTTTGTCCGTGACAACCACCCGCTCTTCACTTTTGTTCTTCGTCCACGACACCCCAACGCTGCTCCCACAACCCAAAATGTAGACAGCGCCCTCTAGTGGATTTATCATCCGAAACATCCAATCAATAGTACCTAAGTGACGTATTTCAGATTCACTAAAATGTAGACAGCGCCCTCTAGCACATTTATTATCTGAAACATCCAATCAAACACACCCTGACGTTTTTAAGATACTCAAAAATGTAAACAGTGCCCTCTAGTGGATTTTTTTTCTGAAATATGCAGTCAAACATTCCCTTTGTAATGTATTTAAGATACTCAAAAATGTAAACAGTGCCCTCTAGTGGATTTTTTTAAATGCAGTCAAACATTTCCTGAGTGAAAATTCAGATTCACAAAAATGTAGACAGCACCCTCTAGTGGATTTATAATGTAAACATTAAATCAAACACGCCCTAAGTGATGAATTTCAGATTAGCAAAAATTTAGACAGCGCCCTCTAGTGGATTTATTTAGTTTTAATATGCAGTCAAACATTTCTTGAGTGATAATTCAGATTCACAAAAATGTAGACTGCAGCCCCTTGTGCATTTATAATCTAAAACATTAAACCAAACACTCCCTAAGTGACGATTTTCGCATTCGCAAAAATATAGACAGCGCCCTCTAGTGGATTTGTCATTTGAAATGTGCAACAAAACGCACCCGGAGGCACGTATTTCCAACGAGCCTGGGCTATTTCACACACACACTGAGGTAATGAGATTGAGCAGATTAATGACTGACAGAGCGGCTCTAAATCCATCAGTTTCCTGCAGGTCAGCCAAATGAACTCAAACCACACTGACCCGCTTCAAAACGGAAGATCAGCCTCATCCTGTCTACAAATATCTGACACAAACAACGGCTTGATTTGACTGATGAACGGGTCAACACAGAGTGCACTTCAGTTCATGGAAACAGAGCCTCACCAAGGGAGTTACAGCACATTAGCTTAGCAGAATACAACAATTATGACTTAGCATTTCTGCCTTTTTTCACTTACATGTATTTAAATGTACCTAATTCAGTTTGTTTATCTGTATACTATCACCTAACGCTAACGAAATAAATAAATACAGTTATAAATGTGTATTAATTGCTTGTCCATTTTAGTAAATACATTTGGACTATTGTTTTAAAGTGTTACACTTAAAAAAATGAGTTGAAACCTGATTGACTTAAAAATACAAATGTTTTAATTTATTAATTAATTAATTTTATTTTTTTGTCACTGGAAGGTTGTGCGTGTGCGTGTGTTTTTCTGGCTTGTATACCTTGATGTGCTCCTCCAGCTGGGCCTGATGCTGCCTCAGCAGGTTCTGGTGCTGCTTCTGGAACTCGGAGATGAGCAGCTGCTTCTGGATCTGCTGCTGTCTCTGGATCAGCAGAAGCTCTCGCTGTAGCTGCTTCTCCCATTCCTCCGAATCCCGCTCCCAGTCCAGCATGCTGACCCCAGACGAGCCCACCGAAGAAAACACCTCCGAATCTGATACACAGAGAGAGCAGACACTCAGTATGTATTCAATTCAATTCAAGTTCAAATTCCAAAGATGCATTACAAAAAGTCAAAGGTCAAAATCAGTTGTGTAAAGGGTTGGCAGTATATGAATGTATTTAACCTGCACTGAACAAAAAATATTAATTGGATTTACACATTAAGGGGTTGCAAATTATTTATATGGGCTGAATTTAAAGAACCAAATTAAATGTGATGTTCAACTTAACTAGTTTTAAATTCAGCTCACTTAAATTGTTTGCAACCATTATACCTTAAAACAATTTAGTAATTCCAATGAATCATTTGGCGGTTCATTCTGCTGTGGCTTCTAAGAGATCAAGCTGAAAAGAAAATGAATGAATGAATGAATAATTTTTTTTCAGTGTGCAATTATACAGTATATAGTGTCCTTCCAAAAGAAATAATATTTACGTGTAGTGACAATACATGTACGATGAAGTGGGTTTGTGCTTTAAGTGTTTGTAAGGTATAGTGTTTTCAGAATAGAGTTTCCAGTATCATGTGACATTAAATTATTTTTTTTTCATTAATTTTCTTCTGATTATTCACTTTACTCTTCTGGGTTGCCACAGCGGAATGAACCGGCAACTATTCTAGCTGCAACGCAACCCAGTACTGGGAAACATCCATACACACTTACATTCACACACACACACACTCATACACTACAGCCAGTTTTTTTATTTCAGGATTGACTGATGAATAGAAAGTTCAAAAGCATAGCATTAATTTACACTATAAATGTCTTTTCCAGTCACTTTGATTTAATGCATCATTTCTGAATAAAAGCATAATTTATTTGTCAAAATAAAACCCACTGAAGTCAAACATTTGAACATAGATGGATATTGAATTGTATAAAATAAAAATTAAAAACAATAATAATAATAATAATAATAATAATAATATTAAAATGTATAATAATAACATAATAATAATAATAATAATAATAATAATACAATTATTAATAATAATAATAATAACTATAAAATTAATAATAATAACATTTATAATAATAATAATATTAATAAAGAAATTTATAATAAAATGTATAATAATAATAATTATTATAAATAATAATAATAATAAAAATAGCAATAATAATAAATAAAATAATAAATTTATAATAAATAATAATAATAGCATTTATAATAATAATAATATTAATAAAGAAATGTATAATACATTTTATAATAATAATAATATTTATTATTATTATTATTATTATTATTATTATTATTATTATTTCTATTATTATTATTATTATTATTATTAAAATAACAATAATAAAAATAGCAATATAAATAAATAAAAGGAATAGTTTGGCCATAATGAAAATATACTCACTATCACACTCAAGTGGTTTCAAACCTATGAGTTTCAATGCAATGTTGACAACAAAAGAAGATATTTTGAAAAATGTTGGAAACCTGTAAGCACTGAGTTCCATAGTAGGAAAAACAAACATTTTGGAAGTCAATGGTTCAATCTTTCCAACATTTAAAGTTTTATGACAAGTGACGGTGAGTAAATCATGACAGAATTTTCAGTTTTGAGTGAACTATCCCGTTAAATGATTCACTATGTTTTTGTTATAGTTACTCTTTGACTGCAGATGAATACTCTGAAACTGCTTTAAAATAAGCAAGTCTAAGTTCTTCATTACAATCCAAACTTTAATCTCCCACAGCCTTCTGGCTCAGTTATACATGTTTAACCTTTAACCAATTGCAAATCAAGACTCTCCAATATGTTACTCAGTTTGCTAAAAAAAAATGTTCATGAATTATCTGCATTATTACATCTGGAATCAAGAGGATAGTCCACACAATAATTCAAATCATTTAATCACCATTTATTTGTTCCAGAGTTTCTTTCTTCAGTTGAACACAAAAGAAGATCTTTTGAAGAAAGCCAAAAACCTGTAACCATTGACTTCCATAATATTTAATATCAATGAAAGTCAATGGTTACCGATTTTCAGCTTTCCTCAAAATATCTTCTTTTGTGTTCAACAGAATAAAGAAACAGCTTGAGCAAGAGTTAAGTGAGTAATGTTTCATTTTTGAGATTTAAGATTGGTTCAATCACTGACTTTTCTTTCCTTTATCCCACTTTTTGACATAATCCTGGACAAGTCGAGCTCACCCAGATTACAAACTGACACGGGCGCAGATGTGTTTGTGTCATAAATGAAGGACTGCAGTGCTTGCTGCTGGAAAACGACTAATTAAAAGCCTTCTTTAGCTCTTTAAATAAACCCAACTGCAATTATGACCATAATCTACAGGGAGGGTCTTTTTTATGGGGTCTATTTCCAATGCCTTGAGCGTAAACACAGAGGTATTTCAGCAAGCTCCCGTTCAGGGCCCAAATCTTATTTGAGCTCAATCTAAAGCCAGACGCCGTGTGACTGTCACATTTGACTTACACTTCATGTATTTTTACACATGTGAACAAAACAGCACCAAAAGACAAGACGTTTGGAGTGTGCGTGTGTGTGTGTACTTGTTTTTATATCCTAGTGGGGACTTAAACCTGAATGCACACAGACTTGAGGACTTGTAGCATGGCATGGGGACCAAAATTGAAGTACCCATGAGTAAAAATGCTTATTAATCACACAGAATTAAGTATTTTGACAATGTATAAATGTAGATTGTTTCCCGTGAGAGTTGAGTTTAGGGTTAGGGTTTAGGTACACTCTCAGAAGGTGTCACTGGGGTGGTAAAAGGTACAAATTTGTACCTAAAAGGTCCATATTAATACCTCATGGGTACATATTAGTACCTAAAAAGTACAAAAGTGTTCCTCTTAAAATTTGTAGGTGCTAATATTTACTTTTGAGGTACCAATATGGAGCCTTCAAGTACAAACGTGTACCTTTTGAAAAGGTATTACCCCAGTGACAGCTCTTGTACCTTTATTTCTGAGAGTGTAGGGGGAGAATGCAGTTTATACAACCCCGAACCAGAAAATGGACAGTATGGAAAGCACAAATAAAAAATAAAGCAGTGATTTCCAAATTTACTTTGACTTGTATTTCATTGAAGACATTATGAACAAAACAGTTTGTGTTTTGTCTGGTCAACTTCATTTCAGTTGTACATCTGCTCCTTTCATTCAGACCTGCAACACATTCCACAAAAAGTTGGGACAGGAGCAGTTTAGGGCTAGCAATCAGGTAAACTGGTTAAATAATGATGGGATTTGAAACAGGTGATGTCAACAGGTGAATGTAATTATGATTTGGTACAAAAGCAGCATCCAAAAATTGTCTAGTTTAGAGACGCTCACAGGGCTCGCTGGTTAAAGTTGGTCCATGTTTAAGTGATTTTTGATTTTGCTTGCCATCTGACAAGAAAGGGGGAATGATGGGGATGATTAATAGATTGTCATTTAAAATTTGATAAAACCTTTCATTTGTTAAATTATTTAAAAAAAAAAACAATTGTTTAAATATAAATGCATAAATTTAGTTTAAAATGTACATACGGTTATCCAATAGCTAGAGGACAATGCAGAGACTGTGGTGAGCAAATCAAGAAGGCAGATTCTGTTTGAGTATTGTGTTCAGCATTGAACTTCACTGTTATAAATGTGATTCTTTATGCTTTTATTGCTATATATATATAAATAAATAAATCAGGGCTAAGATTTGAGTTTAATTATGATAATTAATTATAATAATTTAATTGAGTTAATAAATAAAATAAATGATATGTTAAAATGATTAATTCGAAAAGAAGGAAAAGTTAATTCTATGATATATTCATTTACAAAATATGGAATTAAAATATCCAAATACATGGAGACATCAGTCATTATTATGGGATATAAACTTGAAATTGTGAAATGAAAATATGTAATTACGACATATAGAAGGTGTTGTCCGAAGTTTGACCTTTAAACTTAAGTGATGGCATCTAAATTATTTCGTCAATTGAGTGAAATAAATGATCATGGCATACATTTTATCTCATATTTATGGTTAACATAATTCTAGCGTACTTTGTTTTTCTTTTGTCACAAATATGACCTTTTATCAGATAATTCTGACTGTCATAAATGTATATTTCGTCTCTTTTTCTTTTTTTTTAGTTACCTCATGTTATAATTATAACATTTTATCTCATCGTTTCTATTTGTTGTTAATGTATTTTTCATATTAGATTTTGTAATTAGACTTATTTCATCATTTTGACCTTGTATCTCTTGACTTGATCATAATTTGATATGAAAAGTCAGAATTATGAGTAAGTATTTTATAATTTGAACGTTGCTTGATTATGAGAGAAAGTAACACAATTATTTTTTTTAAATAATATAACATAATTTGACGTTTTCTCTCATATTTGATCAAATCACTGGAATTGAACTTGCAACTGAAAAAAATTCTTCAAAGATGATTCCTTGAATTTACTAAAAAAAAAATTACATTAAGTGGTTGTAAACAATTTATTTGGGCTGAATTTAAATAAACAAATTAAGTTGAACATTGTTAAATTTAATTTGTTTGTTTAAATTCAACACAAATAAATTGTTTGCAACAGTTCTGCATGCAACACTTTTTTTCGGAGATTTCAGTCTTGAACTCAGGTTTGACAAGATGATAAATAAAATACAGTATAACCCATAAAAGCAGCAGATTTTCTCTCTCTAGTCAATCTGTTGAAATTTGGAACAGTTAAGTTGACTTAATTTTTATTATTGAACTATGAATTATGCACATAATTAATGTACCTAATAATTTTAGGGCAATGGGTTTGCTTACTTTTTTTTGAGTAAAATCAACCAATCACTTTTAAAGCAAAGGATTTACTCGCTTTTTTAAGTAAAGCATACTAATAGCTCTTTTAAGTGTAGGTTATTATAGCTGGTGGGTCATAAAAATTGACCCCAAGACAACTGCTGTACTCTAAATGCGTACAGACTTCATGATAGAACATATATAGTGTGTTTTTTGTTTTGTTTTTAATAGGTAATTTTTAGGATAAAGTCACCGAAGTTTAATATTTAAAATATATATATATAGTATATTTTTAGTTTTGTTATAAAATTGATCATGTGTCATTTTTGACCCGAAACTCAAACAGGAGGTTTCAACCTCCAGAGCAATGAAAGAAAAACCTCCACCGCTACCACAGTTATTCTTTAACGGTGGTTTATTAGCGTATCACTATGCAACAGGCGACAGTTGCGTTCATCTCAGAATATCGGCATCACGTCCACGTTCGACACCACTGAAATAAAAACCGTGGCGTTGTGAAACCATCTCTCGCCACAGAGTCTCCATCGGCCCCCAGCCCAGAATACACTGGCCACAAAAAGCACAGAGACCCAAAACAGAACCACAACACTGGCCAAAGCTGTCAATCGCCATCACATGCTCACAAATAACCGTACAAAAGCTGTCCCTGGAGCAGTGCCCTTTAAAGAGGGACAATTTTGTACTTTTTTGGTACTAATATGTAACTTTATGCTACAATATGGACCCACGTATTAATTACTTTTAAGGTACCATTATATACCCTTTAGGTACTAATATACTTTTAAGCTGTGGACCCTTTAGGGAACTAATACTTTTAAGGTACCACTATGGATCATTTAGGTACTAATATTTACTTATCAGGTACAATTATTGAGCCTTTAGGTACTAATATTTACTTTTAAGCTACGATATGGAACCTTTATGTACTTATATTTACTTTTAGAGTTCCACTTTAGTGCTAATATTTATTGTTAATGTTCCCTTATGGACTCTTTAGTGCTAATATTTAATTTAAGGTACCAATAACTAAATTTAAGCTTAATAAAATTCCATTAGGTACTAATATTTATTTTTAAGGTATCATTATGGATCCTTTAGTACTTATATTTACTTTAAAGATACCCATGTGGATTTCGTTAGTAGTAATATTTACTTTTAAAGTACAATTGTGAACCATTTAGTCACTAATATTTTCTTTTAAGGTACAATTGTGGATCTTTTAGGTATAATATTTACTTTTAAGCTACAAAATGGACCTTTTAGCTACTAATATTTATTAGTACCGTTATGGACCCTTTAAATACTAATATTTACTTCTAAGCTACAATATGTCCCCTTTAGATACTAATATTTACATTTAAGGCACTATTATGGACACTTTAGGTACTAATATTTATTTTTAAGGTACCATTATGGATTCTTTAGTACTTATATTTACTTTGAAGGTACCCTTGTGGATTTTGTTTGTACTAATATTTAATTTTAAAATACAATTATTGACCATTTAGTCACTAATATTTACTTTTAGGGTTCAATTGTGGATCCTTTAGTTACTAATATTTACTTTTAAGCAACAATATGAACCCTTAAGATACTAATATTTACATTTAAGGCACTATTATGAATCATTTATGTACTAATATTTACTTTTAAGCTCAAATATAGATCTTTTAGGTAGTCATATTTACTGTTAAGGCAATGTTATGGATGCTTTAAGTACTAATATTTATTTGAATACTTTTCTACTATTATTTGCTTTTAAGGTACCCTTGTGGATATCTTTAGTACTAATATTGTAGTGTCACAATTGTTAGTACAATTGTGGACCCTTCAGTCACTCATTATTACTTTTAAGCTATAATATGGACTCTTTAGGTACTAATATTTACATTTAAGGCACTATTATGGATAATTTAGGTACTAATATTTACTTTTAAGCTACAATATGGACCCTTTAGGTTCTAATATTTACATTTAAGGCACTATTATGGATCCTTTATGTACTAATATTAATTTTAAACTAAAATATTGACCCTTCAGGTAATAATATTTACTTTGCACTAAAATATGGATCATTTGGGCATTAATATTTACTGTTAAGGTACTGTTATGGACCCTTTAGGTACTAATATTTACTGTTAACGTACTGTTATGGACCCTTTAGGTATTAATATTTACTTGAAGGCACCATCACAATATTTAATTTCATTTTACGCTACAATATGGAGCCTACTAATTATATTTACTTGTAAGCAAATTGTTGTAAATTGTAAAATTAAGTTTTATATGTTCCCTTTACACACAAAACCTTTTGTATGTACCTTTTGAAAGAGCTAGAGACAGCTTTTGTACTTTTATTTCTGAGAGTGCAATTATTAAAGAAAAACACTGAGAGAAAGAGAGAGAGAGAGAAAAGAGTGCTGTGCATTATAAATAAAGCCTTCCGGTATGTAGTTATGTGAGGAGTTAACTCAGACGGAATGATAACCGGGGCTAATCTTAGCATCCTAATGCCTTAAGCCCAAAATACGGAGGCCAAGAATAGTCCTGCTCCAAGTCAAGAGGCCAGAACGTTCAACATGCAGCCGCGGGGCAGAAACAGAGGCACAGAGGGGTAAATAACTGCCCTCTCACGCCAGGCCTAAAGCGGGACGCCGCTCACAAACACACCTGAACACAACACAACACTGTCACAAGAGCTTTCGTACAAATGTCAAACCAAGAGTGAAGTAAACAAGCATCCACCTGCTGAACACTGAGTGAACCTGACAGTGACAGATTTAATGCATTTATTCAGCAAGAGGAACTGCTAAAAATCTGTGCAAAAGTGAAGCTGCACAACTGCATTGATGGCAGTCTGAAATGTTTCTCGAGCAGCAATACTTTACTTAAGTATACTTAATATTTACTTTTAAGCTAAAATAGGGATCCTTTAGGTACTAATGCTTACTTTTAGGGTAGTATTATGGATCTTTTAGGTACTAATATTCACTTTTTAGCTAAAGTATGGACCATTTACTTTTAAGATATGGTTATGGATCCTTTAGGTACTAATATTTACCTTTAAGGTACAATTATGGACCATTTAGTTACTAATATTTATTTTTAATCTATAATATGGACCTTTAGGTACTAATATTTACTTTTAGATTACCACTGTGGATCCTTTAGTACTAATATTTACTTTTAAGATACTATTATGAATCTTTTAGGTACTAATATTCAATTTTAAACTACAATATGGACCGTTTATACTTTTAAGGAATCATTATGCATCTTTTGGGTACTAATATTTACTTTCAAGGTGCTATTATGGATCTTTTATCTTTAAGGTAGCATTTCGGATGCTTTAGTATATTACAAGTGGACTGTTTATACTTTTAAGGAATCGTTATGAATACTTTAGATACTGATATGTACTTTTAAGAAACTATATTATGGATCTTTGAGGTACTAATATTTACTACAATATGGACTGCTACTATTAAGGAACCGTTAGGTACTAATATTTACTTTTAAGCATCCTTTAGGTACTTGTTTTTACATTAAAGGAACCATCATGGATCCTTTACATACTAATATTTATTTTGAAGCTACAATATAGACCCTTTAGGTGCTAATATTTACTTTTAAGGTAGTCAGAAATTATTCTGGAGCAGCAAACTGGTAAATTCTGATTTCTGTTGTATCGTGTCACTCTGGAGCCTGTAATGAAGCTGAAAATCATTTGCTTCACAGAAATAAACTGCATGTTGAATTGTACAAACATTTTCCTTTTTTTACTGTCCTTTTTAAGATAATATTCATGAAAAAAAAAACATGAAAGTTGATCTGTTGATCATGTGACACTAAAGACATATAATGATCCTGAACAATCCGATTTGCTTCACAGAAATAATAGCATTTTAAAATTAATTCACACAAAAATTATTTCTTTTAATTGGTAATACTATTTTACTATTTTTACTGTACGTTTTATATTATATTACTATTTTTATTTATTTATATCCAAATAGAATGCTTAAAATTCATAACTTTATATATATATATATATATATATATATATATATATATATATATATATATATATATATATATATATATATATATATATATATATATATATATATATATATATATATACAAGGTTTTAAAAAACGAAACCTTATTAATTCTACTTTTGAATGCTATACTGTAAATTAAAAAAAGCTTTAGTTAATCATGACACTGAAGACTGGAGTAATCAAGTGAAAATTTGGCTTTATATCACTGGAATAAATTGCTTTTTATAATATATTCAAGTAGAGAACCACTATTTTTAGTCAAATTAATATTTCACAATTTTGTGTATTGTTTTTTTATCAAACAAATACATTCTTGGTAACCAAAACATTTATTTATTTGCTTTTGAATGCTTTTCCTTAAATTATATATATATATATATATATATATATATATATATATATATATATATATATATATATATATATATATATAAATTATTGCTCATAGCTTGCGATTCATTGATGTTTTCATTCATTTGTGCTTTTGAATTGTATTATGGGACCTTGATCTCTGCTTGGACAGCTTTTGATAACGGAAGTTGATCATTTTTAGCAGTTTACGAGTTAATTAGTGATTTATGAGTTTATTCCTGTATGTGTTTATGGGCCATGTTAATTACAAAAACTCCAATGACCTGTTAATGTACACATTTACATATTGCTTTTTTTATGCAGCGTATTGTTATGAAATACTTGAATGTGACTTTACATTTTTAACATCAAATAATAGTCAATTCCTAAATCAAGGTACCATAATGCAATTCCAAAGCAAAAATAAATAGAAAGTGTATAAACTGCAGGCACCTGTTAATGAAGGTAATATTTTTATTATTCATAATTCATTAGTTGTGTCTAATAAATAGTTTATAAAGTGACAATTGATTTGTTCCAAATCTCTTTATGCCTTCAGTGAATTTTGGAGATGTTTATTTTGGATTAATATTAGACTCAGTCCCGCAGGAGATGAGTTTGGGACAGATTGTGCACTTTTGACCTCGCTGGAGAAAGCTGGAATGCATATTAAATAGTGATGAATTCTGCTATCAGTTTATCTCTTAAAGTATGTATATTTCTCATGCCAAGCCAAACACATGCAGTACATACACTGTAAAAAGTGAAAACTTAAACAAATTACTTCGACTTGTTAAAATTAAATAAATTAAGTTTGACAAACTTAATTCATGACAGTTTTCAGTAATAAATTAAGTTAGTCCTTTGCAAATTTTAGCATTTTATTTAAGAGACAAGAATAAAACACTACATACAATACAGTAAAAATCATGCAATTTAATATTGTTAATTTAATAATAATAGTAAAAATAATTTTATTACAGTACAAATAATTCCCTTCCCATATTAATATAATAATAATACTTAGTAATATTTAATAATAATAATAATAATAATAAGTATTGGTCATTATTGATAGTGAACAACACTTATACTTGCCACAAATAAATTACTAAAGCCTGTTACACCTAAAATAACTAACTTAATTTATTACTAAAAACTGTTATAAATTAAGTTTGTCAAACTTAATGTATTTAATTGTAACAAGTCAAAGTAATTTGTTTAAGTTTCTACTTTTTACAGTGTAGAAATAAACAGGGTACAATCTCACATATTTTGTAAACCTCTAAAATCAAGAAATATTTATACATATTAATAATATTGCTATATATTAAAATAGTGCTTGAAATAATAATAAAAATATGAACAATGGGGTAAAAAACAAAGTGTTTTGCCTTTAAATTAAGTTTATTTTTTGTCATGTTTTAAGTACAAACTACTATTTTCAGACATGAGTTTCCTTCAGTCATTCATTCATTTTTTTGGGGGGCTCAGTCCCTTTATTGATCTGGAATGAACTGCCAACTTATCCAGCATATGTTTTACGCAGTGGATGCCCTTCCAGCTGCAACCCAGTACTGGGAATCATCCATACACACTCATACACTAAGGAGAATTTAGCCTACCCAATTCCCCTATAGCGCATGTATTTGGACTGTGGGGGAAACCAGAGCACCCGGAGGAAACCCACGGGAACGCAGGGAAAACATGCAAACTCCACACAGAAACACCCAACTGTTAAATGAAAAGCAGCAAATCACCATGATCCAAACTCTCTGCTCTCACAACTGTGATGTTTCTCTTTTGTTGTTATTTAATTTCAAAAGAATCGTCGATATTGTAAAGGAAACACAATTAAGTCTCTTGAGAAACATTTGTGCTGAATAATAAATGTTTCTCTGCAATAAAATGAACCAACACAAATGTAATTTCTTAAATCAAGATGCATTGGACTCAGAAGCCAAATTAATTCACTTATTACTTTCTAAAAATATTTCTAAATTAGTTACTCTTGTTAATACTAAACAAAACAGCGATTTAAAATTGCAGTAATATTTCTGTTTTTTTTGCAGCTTAAATCTTGATTGAAGAGCAATTACAAGAGTTGAAAAACAAGAACATAATTTCCACATTTTAGGCAGCAGTGACATTAAATGAGAGCAAATAGAGATTTTTGAACATTACATTGAACATCAGGAACTCATCTGTCTCGCAGAATTCCATAATCAGGATTCTAAACTGATATCTAATTCAGAATTCCATAATCAGAATATTAAATTGATTCTTTCCTCAGAATTCCATAATCGGGTTTCTAAATTGATACATCCCTCAGAAACCCATAATCAGAATTCTACATTTGTACGTCTTTCAGAATTCCATACTTAAAATATTCAATTCTACCCTTAGAAATCTATAATCAGACTCCTAAACCCACAATTCCATCGGAACTAAAATTATACATGGATTACTCCTTGAGAAGGGGATTTCTAAAATTCGTTTCCATTCAGCATTCCATAATCAGAATACTAAATGCATTCTGCAGAATTCCATAATTGGAATATTAAATTATTCTTCTCTTAGAATTCCACGTTCAGAATTTTTTAATTGATACATTCTTCAGAATTCCATAAACAGAATATTAAGTTAATTCTTCCGTTAGAATTCCATGTTCAGAATTTTTAAAATTGGAATATCCTCCAGAATTCCATGATTGTAATATTAAATAGATTCTTTCCGAAATCAGAATTCTAAGCTGATTCTTCCATCAGAATTGCATAATCAAATTTCTAAATTGATGCATCCTTCAAAATTCCATAATCAGAATATTAAAATAATTTTTCTCTTAGAATTCCATGTTCAGAAACTTTTAATGTATTCATCCTTCAGAATTCCATAATCAGAATATTAAATCGATTCTTTCCTCAGAAACCCATAATCACGTGAATTCCACCTTCCGAATGGGAATTCTAAATTGACGCTTCCATTCAGCATTCCATAATCAGAATTCTACACATCCTTCAGAATTCCATAATCTGAATATTAAACTAATTCTTCCTTTAGAATTCCATGTTCAGAATGTTGTAATTGAGACATCCTTCAGAATTCCATAACTGGAATATTAAAGAGATTCTTTCTATAATCAGAATTCTAAGCTGATTCTTTCCTCAGAATTCCATAATCAGATTTCTAAATTGATACATCCTTCAGAATTTCATAATCTGAATATTAAATTCATTCTTCCCTCAGAATTCCATGATCAGAATTTTTAATTGATACATCCTTCAGAATTCCATAATCAGAATACTAAAATGATACTTCCTACAAAATTGAAGTTCTAAATCAACTCTTTCCTCAGAATTACTAAAATCAGAATTCCAAATTAACACTTCCATCAAAGTTCCAATTCTAAATGTATTCTTTCATGCGAATTCCATAACCAGAATGTTTAATTGATGCATCCTTCAGAATTCTGAAATTGGAATATTAAATAAATTTTCCCCTCAGAATTCAATAATCAGCATTTAAAATGTGTAGGTTTGTCAGAATTCCATAATTATAAATCTAAATTGACACTTCCATCAAAAATCCAATCTGAATTACTTCATTCTTCAGAATTCAAATTCTAAATTGATATTTGCCTCAGAATTTCATAATCAGAATGTTTAATCGATACATCCCTCAGAATTCCATAATCAGAATATTAAATTGATATGTTCTTCAGAATTCCATAATTGGAATATAAAATTAATTCTCCTCACAGAATTTACATAATCGGAATTCTAAACTGATTCTTCCCTCAGAATTCTATAATCGGAATTCTAAATTCATATGTCCTTCAGAATTCCAAAAGCGGAATATTTACCAGATTTTACACTCAGAAATCCATAATCAGACTCCTAAACCGACTTCCATCAGAACGGAAATTCTCCCTGCATTCCTCCTTCAGAATCAGAATTCTAAATCAACGCTTCCATTCAGCATTTCATAATCGGAATTCTGAGAGACAAATACATTCAATACTGAGCTCTGTAATCATGTCACATCAATTTAAAGCTCCATCTGTGTGCCTGAGATGCAGTGTGTGTGTGTGTGTGTGTGTGTGTGTGTGTGTGTGTGTGTGTGTACCTGTAGTGCCGGCTGTGCTGTTGGAGTCCAGGCTTCTCCTCCTCCACTCTGCACTGATGCTGGAGTCAGACTCATAAATCGTCTGCAGCATTTCTGGATCTTCAGCGTCCGTCTCTCTCGCTTTGTCTGTGTGTGAGCTTCAGCAGGTACAGACAGCACAGGTGAGTGTGTGAGTATGTGTGTGTGTGTTCCTCAGTAAAGCCTCCAGCAGCTCTGTGTCCGCATGTGTGTGTGTTTCAGTTAGTCTCACGCTTTCTGTCTCTGTTACTCTTCCCTCTCTCTCTCCCTCTCTCTCTCTTGCTCGCTCAGTCAGGTGCCAAGAATAGCATTAGGACCAGCCCAGGACAAAAATAGGCCGGGCCAGACCAGGGGAGTAGAGCAGCGGCCAGACTCTGGAAATAGCAACACAAAAACACAGCTGTCTGCCTTCATCTCTTCCCTGCGCACTCGCTTTTCTCCTTTCATTTATCTCTGCATGGGTGAATCGCTCCAACACAACCACCGGCTCGCCTTTCACCACTAAAACCAACAGAAAGAAGCATCAAATTAAGCTCTTGGTGAAGAGGATGAAGTCTGAAAGGCATTGTGATGGGCTTTTCTCCCTGATATTAAGGGATGTTTGGTTGTGGTGAATTGTTAAGGGTGAGAAAAAAGCAAACAAACAAACAAACAAAATCGTTACAATTGATGTATAAAATGAGTAATATTTTATAGTTTGCTGTATCAATGTAAACAAAAAAAAAACATTCTTATTACTAGAAGTATCAAAAAAGTCTATCCCCATTCTTGAATTTTATTAAAAAATTTATTTGTTTTATTATTGTGATAAATTACAACAATATATATACATAGATGTTACAACAATAGTTTTACAATTTATGTATGTATATTTATATTTTTTGTTTTTGCAATTTATAAATTTATATATTTTTATTTTTACAATTTATCGATCTATTGAAATGTTTAGTTTCGCAATTTTACATGCATATATATATATATATATATATATATATATATATATATATATATATATATATATATATATATATATATATATATATATACATATATATATATATATATATACAYATATATATATATATATATATATATATATATATATATATATATATATAYATATATATATATATATATATATATATATATATATATATATATATATATATATATAGCAATTTATATATGTATATTTATATATGTATTTTGCAATTTTATATGTATATTTATTTTTATGTTTTTTTTTTGCAATTTATATATGTATATTTTTATATTGTATATATATTTATTTTAGCAATTTTTACATGTATATTTATATATTGTATATATATTTATTTTAGCAATTTATATATGTATATTTATTTTTGCAATTTTATTTGAATATTTATATATATATATTTATATATATATATATATATATATATATATATATATATATATATATATATATATATATATATATAAATATATATATATATATATATATATATATATATATATATATATATATATATATATATATATATTTATATTTATATATATATAAATATATATATATATATATATATATTTATATATATATAAATATATATATATATATATATATATATATATTTATATATATATATATATATATATATTTATATATATATATATATATATATATATATATATATATATATATATATATATATATATATATATATAAGCAATTTATAAATGTATATTTATATATTTTTTGCAATTTATAACAATTTTATATCTATATTTGGTTATTTATTTATTTATTTTTTTGCAATTCATATATGTGTGTGTATATATTTATATATATATATATTTTTTTTTTTGCAATTCATATATGTATATTTATATATTTATATATCTTCTTATTTTAGAAATTTATATATTTATATATTTATTCTTGCAATTTTATATGTATATTTATATATTTATTTTTGCAATTTATATATATATAAATAAATTATATAAATATAAATAAATTATATTATAATTATAATAAAGTTATAAATATTCATGTAAATGCACTTCGTCTTGTGAGTTATTTATTCATGTATTTGAAATTAATTCAAATAAAATAAAAATTGTTGTTTGGGGAAAAACTAGTTTGAATTGCAGTAAAGAAACTTCGTTATTGAAAAATATCCTCAGGGTACCTTAAATTTATTTTCTGTAATTTACTTTAGAATATATATATTTTTAATTAGGTATAATATTAGTGCACTTTTACTTTTCTTTTTACATTGAAATTATGGTTGTAATTTAAATTAAAATCTGAGTAAATTTAGTGCAAAATACAGTACTTTATAACTGAAGTGATTTATAAATAAAATAAAATCTGTTAAAAATCTAAATATACCATGATATTCATGTCATTTTTATATTATTATTATTATTTATTATTATTATTATTATTATTATTATTTTTATTATTATAAAATAACTACATTTATTGAAAATAATTAAAACAGTTGTAATGTAAACTTTTATTGGATTTTATTTTAATGTTGCAATTCAAATTCTTTTCCATGCAAACTGTCTAATTTAAGCAACACATCCCTTTTTACACAATTTTTACAGCAAACAAATGCAAATAATTAGTTTAGAAAGATAAAATAAGCTTTAATGTTGTTATCATGAGCTGAGTCTTCTTTTGATGTGTGATCTGGTGTGTGGGTGTGTGTGTTGCTGAGATCTCTCTGTCAGTGTGTGTTTCTCCTGGGTTTGATCTCCTCTGTTATCTGTTTACTCTCAGACTTTGTGTCTCTTCACCTGTTTCTCTCTGAGGTTTCATCTCAGTAAAAGCATTAGCAGCACACACACACACACACACACACACACACACACACACACACACACACACGACTCCTTTCAAAGGCTCATTCGGACACATTCTGTTGACATTCTGCAGTCAACTTCCTGTTTCCCAAAGCCAGCGTCAATAAACAAACCATTCTTTGATTTTTCCATCTGCAAATCCACACACACACACACACACACGCATACACACATACACAAAATAAAGAGCAGAAAATGTGGATTCTGACTTTTGAGACAAATATGTCTCAATATTATACTGAGAAATTGTATTATACTATTAATATACCTTATATAATAATTATACCTAATATAATAATTATACCTTTTACATTTGATCATTTTTTGGCAAGATATTTAAGAGATTTATTTGTTATTTTGATTTTTTTACAAATTCTTTAATGCAACAATTTTTTAATTTTGTTAATATTTATTCATTTATTCTTTTATTTTTTTATTCATTTTGTTATTTATTTATTAATTTACATATTTATTTATTTATTTATTTATTTTGTTATTATTTATTTTTTCATTTATTTATTTTGCTATTATTTATTCATTTATGTATGTATGTATTTATATTATTTTTTATTTTTTATTATTTATTTATTTTTTATGTTATTATTTATTTACTTATTTTTGTTATTATTTATTCTTTTATTTTGTTATTTATTCATTTACATGAATGCATTTATTTATTTATTTTGTTATTTATTTATTCATTTATTTGTTTATTTTGTTATTTTGTTATTATTATTTATTCATTTATGTATTTATTTATTTGTTTTTTATTTATTTATTTGTTTATTTTGTTATTATTAATTTATTTATTTTGTTATTATTATTTTTTGTTATTATTCATTTATTTATTTTTGTTATTTTGTTATTATTTATTTATTCATTTATGTATTTATTTACTTATTTTATCATTATTTATTTGTTTATTTTGTTTATTTATTTATTCATTTATTTATTTATTTATTCACACACACTGCACATGAATGTTTATGATTATTTTAATACTGTTAATTAAAATCAACAGCATACTTATTTATGTTTATCTTTTTATTTATTTGTTTATCTAAATTTTATTTTTTACATTTATTTATTCAATCCAATTCATCTTTATTTTTTGCCGCTTTTACATCAATAATGTTAAAATCAACAACATATTTATTGATTATTTTTTGCCATATGTTTATTCATATATTTATTTATTTATTCACATATTGCACATGTATGTACTGCATATGATGTATTTTAATGTTGTTAATTAAAATCAACAGCATTTATTATTTATTTATTTTTGTTATTATTTATTTATTTATTTATTTATTTAACAAACAGACATATAAAACACACTCAAAACACACACACACACACATATGCACACACACACACACACACACACACACACACACACACACACACACACACACAGAGGCCTATAGTTTTCCTGCGCTTCCTCTCCAGACAAAACAAAAGGTGTGTGGTAAAATAGGTCATGTGCACACAGGCCTGACAAAGAAACACACACTCCTGAGGTAAAAGAGGACAGATAAAAATAAGCAGCACAGCAAACACAGCCTGTTCTATCTACACACACCCGAAACTGTGCTGGACTACAAGCGCACTGCATAGTGCACACTATTTATACCACCTAAAGCAAAGAGCAGTCTTGTGTTACCACGACAGACACTGACCGCTTGTGTGGAAGAATGTATTTCGGGCAGCGTTATTGCATTGCGTTATCGACACACACACACACACACACACACACACACACACACACACACACACACACACAGGGCATGAGATCAGACCTTTGGCTAATGTTCTGCCAAGACTCTGTCAGAGTTAAGAGTAAACATTCTTACAGTAGGGGTGACACAGTGGCTCAGTAGTTAGCACTGTCACCTCACAGCAAGAAGGTCGATGGTTCGAATCCCGGCTGGGTTAGTTGGCATTTCTGTGTGGAGTTTGAATGTTCTCCCCGTGTTGGCGTGGGTTTCCTCCGGGTGCTCCTGTTTCCCCCACAGTCCAAACACGTGTGCTATAGGAGAATTGATAAAGCTAAATTGGCCGTAGTGAATGAGTGTGTGTGAATGACATAGTTTGGGTGTTTCCCAGTACTGGGTTTGCGTCTGGAAGGGCATCCGCTGTGTAAAACGTATGCTGGATAAGTGGTGGATTCATTCCGCTGTGGCAACCGCTGATAATTAAGGGACTAAGCCGAAGAAAAATGAATGAATAAGAAGACAAGAAGACTTTCATAGATTATTTTATAGACATAAATTCAACTGGAAATATTAAACTGACGAGGATTAGACTCGTTTAGGTTAAATCTGAAGGTCAGTATTTTTATTTGTGTTTATTTATATTTTATTATTATTTATTTATTGTATTTTTCTATTTTATTATTTTTCTTTCTTACATATTGTTTGTGTATATGTTTTGTTCTTATTTGGTATGTAAATGCTTATGCTTTTTCAACACATTTCTAATCATAATAGTTTTAATAATTCATCTCTAATAACTGATTTATTTTAGCATTATATTTTATCATTTATCATTTATTTTTGTCATGATGACAGTAAATAATATTAGACTAGATATTCTTTAAGACACTTCTATACACCTTAAAGTGACATTTAAAGGCTTAACTAGTTTAATTAGGGCAACTAGGCAGTTTAGAGTAATTAGGCAAGTTATTGTATAACGATGGTTTGTTCTGTATACAGTCGAAGAATAATATAGCTAAAGGGCTAATAATTTTGACCTTAAAAAATGTTTTTAAAGAAATTTAAAACTACTTTTATTCCAGCAAAAATAAAACAAATAAGACTTTCTCCAGAAGAAGAAAATATTATCAGACATACTGTGAAAATTTACTGAATCTGTTAAACACCATTTGGGAAATACTTAAAAAAGAACGTAAAATTCAAAGAGAGGTGAATAATTCTGACGACTTCACCTGTATGTATATTATATATATATATATATATATATATATATATATATATATATATATATATATATATATATATATATATATATATATATATATATATATTATATTATATTATATTATATTATATTATTTATTATTATTATATTTTTATTTTTGTACATAGCAGCATTTTAAATAGAACAACATATTTGACAATATATGCATTATTTGCGTTTCTTGACAAAACAGTTTTCTAAAATAAAGTTTTTTGTTAAAATCACTTCCACTTCAGGAGTGACAGTAACACTGGACAATCATTTGGAATCACTGCACACATTTCAACAAGTCATTATTATATAACTATATAACTTTATATATATATATATATATTCATGCTTGATTATAATAATAAATATAATATAATAAATATTGTTTTTGTTGCTCTTTTTTTTAGACACTCTGTTATAAGAAATCTGAAAACTATTTATTTTTTTCTACAATATATGCCAATGGTTACATGTTTTTAGCATTCTTCAAAATATCTTCTTTTGTGTTCATCTGGATAACGACTTGTAACCGCTTGAGGGTGAGTAAATAGTAACTAATTTGTCATCAGTGTGTGCGTAAAGAATCCGTTTACAACAGCGCCCTCTTGAGGCCACAAACACAAGTGCATGAATTTCATTTAGGAACTTTTATGTAATGCAGGTGTGTGTGTGTGTGTGTGTGTGTGTGTGTGTGTGTGTGTTTGTGTGTGTCAGTGTATAAGGAATGCTGCAGGTCTACACCCTCGTCTCTTTGAGGATGGATGAGCCTATATGAGGTTTTCAGTGTTGACATCATTCAAACAATCACAGCATCTGCGTCACTCCACACACACTCACCAACTCATTAAACCTTCCAGACCTGACACACACTCAAACACACACTCACCACAAACACAGATTCACAACACACTCCTGCTGTTCACAGTCTGGAATATTTATAAAGTGTTAAAATCGTTATCCGTCTGTCAAATATGATGATGTGTATGCGTATATGAAGCTGTGTGCGTGTGTGTGTGCATGTGTGTGTGTGTGACACCTGTCAGCTTGGTGTCCATCTGTGTCCCTCAAGCAGCCAGAAACACACTAGCGAGCTAAATATATCTGCAGATTAATATCAATGAGAGAGACTATACCTTCAGACCAGGTGTGTGTGTGTGTGTGTGTGTGTGTGTGTGTGTGTGTGTGTGTGTGAGAGAGAGAGAGAGTGAGAGGTCAAAAGCCCAAGCTACACTCTTTCTGTATAGAGCAAAACCTCAAGATTTCAGCTTAGCCCCTTTATTAAGCTGCGGTCCCCACAGCGGAATGAACCGCCAACTTATCCAGCATATGTTTTACATAGCGGATGCCCTTCCAGCTGCAAACCATCACACACTCATTCAGACACTCATAGACTACATTATACTCAGCATGTGTTTGGACTGTGGGGGAAACCGGAGCACCCAGAGGAAACCCATGCCAACATAGGGAGAACATGCAAACTCCACACAGAAATGCCAACTGACCCAGCTGGAACTCGATCCAGCTACCCAGATTGCACTATTTAACCTTTTATTCATTCATTCATTCATTTTCCTCTGGCACAGTCCCTGATTCATCAGAGGTCGCCACAGCAGAATGAACTGCCAATTATGAATGAAATGAATGTTGTAAAGACAACATTACCCATGATGCAGTACAGAAAATATGATATATAAAACTAATTAGACATTTTATTTATTTTTAAGTTACAAATGTTCATGTAATTTTTACATTTTGTGTTTATTTAATTATTAATGCATTTACAGTAATATAATAACATAATAAATTGAGTTTAAACTAAAGAAAATAAATTCTTATTGCACTTTACATTATTTTCTGTAATTTAGTTTAAAGTAAAAAAATATATATATATATGTGTGTGTGTGTGTGTGTGTGTGTGTGTGTGTGTGTGTGTGTGTGTGTGTGTGTGTGTGTGTGTGTGTGTGTGTGTGTGTGTGTAATTTGTTTGTAATAATATTTCACAGCAATGTGTAATAATACTGTAACACAGTATTTTTTTTTTATATTTCATAATATTAGAAGACTACATTACCCATGATGCCGTACAAAAAAGTTGATATACACAAATAATTAGATGTTTTTTAAGTTACAAATGTTGCTGTAATTTTTAGATTTTGTGTTGTAAATTATTAATTAATGTTTTTACTGGAATATAAATAAAATAACTGACTTCAGTTTAGATTTTTGTACTTTTTTTTATTGAAGTGAAGAAATAAAAGAAAAAATATTTATATATAATAAACTAATTAAATAATAATAATAATAATAATAATAATAATAATAATAAACTAATAAATAACTACATAAATAAGAATAATAGATAACTAATAAAATACTTACATTTTTAGAAATTAAAACATTTTTTTACTTGAATATTTTAGATATATTTTTCAAAATAATTATATCATTTTAAACCCTTGCAGTACATTTCTATTCTCGAAATAAATGCAAATTACTGCATATTTGATTTGATTCTGCAGCCTTTCATGCAAATCAACCTTTATAGTTATGTAACATTTTGCGAGACGTTTCATGAGCTGCTTTGCATCTGCTCTTTTTATTGTATAAATATCTCCAGCAGGCTGTGTAGTGTCTGTTGCAGCATCGAGAATAGCAGCAGACTATTCACACACTTATTAATAGCAGACCTGTAGATGTAACCTGTTGAATCTGATCTCCAGACACTGAAGATTTTCTACAAACTAAAGCATCACAATCAGCAGAGACGTGCAGGAGAAACAGCAGCTTCTGTGAGGCAAAAGCAGAGGCTGTGTGTGTGTGTGTATGTGTGTGTGTGGCTGCTGTCAGCTCTATTTATAGCTCAGTGATGTGTCCCCCATGTCGTCCTATGAGCAAACGATGTTGAGTATATTCTCTACCTGTTACCAAGAGCTCCAAACCCTTCTTTCAGACAAAATATGATACTAATTATTATGCATTTTCATCATAATTACAGGTACAGTAAGCTACAGTAATAAAATGCATCATGTACCCCACATTCAGAAGACAGATTCTCATGCAAAACTACTGTAATTAGCCTAATGACACACACCTGCATGCATATTGTACAGTACATTATGCCACTTATGAAATAAAGCAATCATAATAAAAAACAATAATACATTTAATCCAATTATATGATT
The DNA here is from genome assembly GCF_049306965.1 of Danio rerio. Classification (NCBI taxonomy): domain Eukaryota; kingdom Metazoa; phylum Chordata; class Actinopteri; order Cypriniformes; family Danionidae; genus Danio; species Danio rerio. The sequence goes on along the minus strand of NC_133194.1, from coordinate 2,484,102 downwards.
CAAATACCATGAATTAAACACAATTATGCAACAGTACATCTATCTGTCTGCCTTTTTGCCTGCCAGCATATCTATCTATCTATCTATCTATCTATCTATCTATCTATCTATCTATCTATCTATCTATCTATCTATCTATCTATCTATCTATCTATCTATCTATCTATCTATCTATCTATCTATCTATCTATCTATCTATCTATCTATCTATCTATCTATCTATCTAAAGGTGTAAGATTATCAGACACTCACCTGAAGAGCTGCTTATTTTGTTCCTGCTCGTTTGCGGGATGTTATAAGAGAGAATGCGAACACACTCTCTCACACACTCATTCATAAAAAAACGCACCGCGGATATTGCGCGCTCACGGTATCCGAGCGAGCGCGCGCGAGCTAAAAATAGCGCGCAGATGCAGTAGAAAAACCCCACACTGGCTGATTTTTACATCACTGTACTGTCTTATATTACTCAAGAGAAGCAGACAGGGACGTTTACATAATGCAGTGGGCGTGACACGATGTTGACTGTAAAACTGGCTTTCTGAGGCGGAGTTCAAATGTGAATGTAGAGCAACTTATTACTATTTAATATGGATTTTGATTCATACTTTAATTAGAGTATATTTAAAACAGACCTATTATGCAAATGTCACTTTTATAAAGAGAAAAAAAAACAGCTTCAAATGCCAAAAATGAATTTATGTTATTATAATCAGACTTGATATACCCACATAGCAAAATATCTCTAGCCCAGCTCTGGCCAATAGTATCTGGATGCAGCCGTTATGATGCAAGCACTCAGCAATGCAATCTCAGACACAATGCACTCAATGGAGTGAGTGACGTCACTGTGACGGGTAGGGTTAGGGGTGGGGTTAGGTGAGCGCATTCAAAAGCATTGGATGCAGCTCTGATTGCACTGCACCGAGTCTGCAGCTCTCGCTCTGGCCCACACAACCAGCTGTTGCTTGCCCCACATGCTGCAGTGAATTTCAGTACATGACTTGACCAAGTCTGGCTTCCAGACAAGGGCCAAACATGGACCATTTCTGGGCCAAGTCTCAGCCAATTTAACAACCCTTAACTGGGCCAGATATGTTGGTGTGTCATGACTGCAATGAAATTGATCAACCCAAAAAGCCTTGCCTTTTAGGTGCGCTGTGGGTGTGCTTTTTCTTGAATCGACCTGATTGGTAGATTTTTTTTTTTCTTTATTCAAAAATAATTAAATGTGGGTCAAAGTGTTTTAAAAGTGGGTCAAAATAGGCCAAACTTACATGGCCCACATATTCATTGTTAGCATTTGGGCCAAATACTACATTTGATATCTGGCCCAAGTGTGTGTGTGTGCCTTAAAATAGGTGCCACCTCTGCCAAATCCGGATCATGTTTGGCCCACATGCTGTATGCCAGTCCTGGAAGAATCCCTGCTGTGCAGGATTTATGCCAAATCTGGGCCAGAATTCTTTGCTAACAGTCTGCAGAAACACTTTGATTGACATTCTCCCTTTGTACGTGTCATCAGAGGGAGGAAGCCCCGCCCACTGGTGACCACCTCTCTCTCTCATTAGCATAGGACATTAGTCCTGTTTTTGATTCTGCCACTATGCTGATACACAGGCATCTGTAGCCCCGCCCTTATTTTAAAAGAGCACAATCTCATTTGAATTTAAAGCGACAGTCACCAAAATGGCTCTATTAGGATCAAATCCTTACAGGGTCAGTTTTAAATAGTTAAATCAAGCAATATCTGTTGGGTATTTTGAGCTGAAACTAGTTTCTATCTAATAAGAGTACATTAAACAGTAATACTCTTAATCTTAGCCAAATTAGCCAGAGCTTAATGTGCCGAATATTTGCCAAAAGTGATCATATGTCTTAAGATAACTGGGCTGTATTTGTCATATCAAATTTGGGCCACTTTAGGCTCACAGCCATATTAGCCAGAGCTTACGTCCCATTCGCACGGGGCTTCATCGCCAACGCTTGACTGAAGGCGTGTCTGAAGTTGGGGCTGAAGCGATCGTCATAGCAGCGTCAGCTAATGAAAGTCAGTCAGCAATAGGCCACTGTCTAGCTGGTGTATTTGCATACAGCGATCTGATTGGCTGACGCTTCCGTCGGGGCTTGAAAAGTTGAGCTAGTCCCAACTTCTGCAGCGAGCAACGCCTCTGAAGTGACACCGATGGATCCACAATGCAGTTCGGCAACACCTGACGTCACCCATTCAAAGTGAATGGGAAGCGTTAACGCTGAAGCCCCGTGTGAATGGGGCGTTACTGTGCCAAATATTTGCCAAAAGTTGCCCACATTTGTTTTATAATAACAGGTTTACATTTGCACCTATATGTGGGCCATTTTGGGTTTAGACCCACATTACCATTAAATGACTATGCCACATTTTTGCCAACTGTGGCCCACATTTCTATTTTGTCATCTGGGCCAAATTTACCATTTTCCACATGGGCCACATCACAGTAGGTTCACATTCAGATTACATTTAGCCACAAGTGCCTAATCTCGGCCTTAAATGGCCCATATATGAATTGGAATCTTTGGCATCCATTTGCCATTTTGAAGGTGGGCCATTTCAGGCTTACCTTCATTTTGTCCGGGTCAGAAGAAGACCACTAGTGCTGCATAACTGCCCAAAGTGGCCCACATTTGAATACTATGTATACCACATTTGGCCCACTTCATTTTTAGTCTGTTAGTTTTAAGGTTTGAGGATGTGTATAATCCAGTGTACTCCAAAAAAAGTGACAAAATTTGCTGTTTTCTTTTCTTGCGTGTGTGTGATTTGGAGTAGTTGCTAAAAAGTCAAATTTAAAAAAAGATAGAAACAAACACTGATATATATTTTTTCCAGCTATGCAGAAGCCCACATGTTGAGAGAATTGGGAGAAGTTAAATCTGCTGTATCAGAGCTCGTTCAGCAAGAAAACAAATGACGCACGATTTGTGAACACATTTGATTGCGAATTGTTTTTTTCCACAAGCCAAGGCACGTTACTATGTATAGATCACAGAGACCAGACAGGGCCTGAGCTATTTCAATTTCCTGTAGATAATAAAGCACGAGTCACGGGTGAGAAAGGTGTGTGATCACTATGGCAAGCTGCATTAACATTTAATCTGCACACCCTGCTGAATAGTCTCAATTTACGTCATTCTGCTGTTCACCATAATGGTGCTTATTATTTAGCTAAACTGTAAAACATAAATCAGGAGTTTTCCATATTTTCGTGATTTGTGTTTTTATTTTTCCCCATTTATGGTTTTGAATTGCATTATGAGAGCTTGATTTTTCCCCCAACAACTTTTAACCGCTTGAAAATTTTGTAAAAGTGACTTTTTAAAAAAATTTTGATAGTTTAAAGTGCTATATTGTCTGTGCTTGTGCTGTATATTACGCTACAAAAACCTTGTAATAAATTGTCACATTTTCTTTTATTATACAGACTTATTTCTGTATGAATGAATGAATGAATGAGTGAGTGAATGAATGAATGAATGAATGAATGAATGAATGAATGAATGAATGAATGAATGAATGAATGAATGAATGAATGAATTTATTTAACAGGGACAATGCACAAAAATTAAATTAACCTCATAGAGGAAAGATGCATTGTGCCAGGTTGTAGCAGGATTGCTAATTTCCACCAGCAGTCCCTAAACAGGTTAAAATTAAAACAATAAAATCCAATTAATTAAAAAGTCAGTTTAAAACATTCAAACATAATCACATATTATTTCTTTTTTTTCTACAAGTATTTATTTATTTAAAAACTGTAAACTGTTACATTGATACTGGTACTTATGGTTATTTTAGTAGTAACTAGTAAAAAAAAAAAAAAAAGCTATATTTTCCATTGATTTGCTATATGGTGATCATGAGTTATCAGGATATCAACTTTATTTTTGACTAGTGTGTATGTCCATAACTTGTTTACAGGGTATTCTGTTTTCGGTGTCATCTATTAATTTCTGACTTTTGATTGTTGTAGTAGTGCACAGTGTCTTTAAATATTACTAAGCAGTCATTAAATAATACTTATTTAATAGACACTGATATCTTTTGGAATTATTATCAGTAGACATCTCGTTTTACTAATCAGATTTGCTTTATTACACAAATTAATTGGCTAGTTTAAATGGCCACTGTAGAGCTGAATTAAATTGAAAAATAATAATAATTATAAAATAAAAATAATAATAATTAATTAATTAACACTTATTGGTTGGTTAAATTTACCTTTTAAAGAAATATACTACTAAGCCTATTAAAAACTCCAAATAACTTAAGACACACTTTCACATTACCTTCCTTAAAAAGTAACAAGGTAACACATTTAGTGAGTTTATTTAAGTGACATACGATTTCAATATATTATTTTAAAAGTAAATGTACACAATGGTAGTAGGATTAAAATATAAACTAGTACGGTTTATAAATTAAATATATATATATTAAAACGGCTTGCCATATATTCACACGCTGGCCAATCACGGGTTACGTTACAGGTAAACTTTTTGACTAGCGTGCCCACTCCACTACGAACTGTTAAGCTAGAATCCTGAGTAAAATACCATTAGAGAGAACGGCTAGCATTATAAATATTATTGTCTGTAAATCACTGTATGCAAAAACACTCAATAAAATGAAATCTGCTTTAAACTGAGTAGTTATACGTTTATCAATAAATTGTAGTTTGAATGTGTTACGACATAGTTATTTTTCGTATAATAGAATCCCTCCAACCAATCAGTGAACGCGTTTTATACCACGTGACTTTCCCTCTGGCACGCTCCAGATAGTACGGTCTAGCTTTACGTAGAGATTCTTTTATCGAGCTCGCGCTCATGGCGGCTGTAGGGAGGGCGCGCGCAGTCCTCAAGCGCCTCAGTTTGTGAACGTGAGAAGCAAGAAAAAAACGTTAACAATGTGGCGGGGATAAACCGAACGCCCCCCGTGATTTACATTTTAAATAATGTTTGCAGAGGTAAGCCATCTTTTCACCCTCACTGTTCAGCCGTGTTTGTCTTTGCAGTCTATTTCCCGCTGGATTGAGCTGATGTTAGCTTAGCCGTGTGTTACCTGAACAGGTAAATAAACACTCACGCTGAAGCACACACGTACGCTCACAAACATGAACACATACGCGAGTTGTGTGAGGGATTATACACATTAATGCGGTGGGATTATATGTTTGTGAGCGCTGACAGCAAGTCTGCTGCTAGCTCAGCTAACATCAGCTGTTTGTGTGTATTTGCATCATGTAGACGTGTTTACACGGGTGGTGTGTGTGTGACAGCTGTGTGTATATGTGGAGGCGATGGGCTTTTGTGTGTTTTCAGCGTGTTTCAGCTTGTTTGTGTGGAGAATGGTTGAATATGACTGATGTATCGTGGCATGTGTGTGAAACTCTTGTTGATGTCGTGTGTGTGTCATTTAAGCATCCGATTGTGTATGTAACGTTACTCTAATTCACGTTACCTTGAATATGTCTGTTTTGTGTACATTTGACAGCTCAATTTTGCTAAACCTTGCAGTTTAGGACATGTCATAAAGTTTATAATGACATTTTTGGACTTATTTTGTTTGGTAAGTCTGTTATTTCTTTATCTGGTCGTATGTTTCTATTAAAAGCTAATAGTATAGTGACATCTGTTTGAGCTACGAGTTTGCTTATGATGAGGATCATAGTTTCTGATTTTTATAAATCGTATTTCTTTTATTTACATTCGATTAAATGTGTGTCGCATAAGTAAACACACTAAATTAGTAACAATTTTTAACTCGGAAACACAATTCATATGTAAAATTTGTGATATCATGTATGATCTTGAGGCATGGGCTGGTATTAGAATCTGACGGTATTATAACCTTGGATAAAAATATCAGTTTCATAGTGTTTTGATTACTAAAATAAATTCTTTTTACATATCTGGGTAAAAAAAAATAATTCCCCTTTGAACACAATGTTTTATTTTAAGAAACATTTATAATATTTTAGAGCAGTAAACATGTCAGGCTAATAATTCATATGAATCATTGGCTTCTGCTGCAGGGTTCAACGCTAGGAATTATTTCTACTGGCCCCAATCAGGCTAGTGGTACAGATTTTTACTTTCATTCATTCATTCATTCATTTTCTTGTCAGCTTAGTCCATTTATTAATCCGGGGTCGCCACAGCGGAATGAACCGCCAACTTATCCAGCACGTTTTTACGCAGCGGATGCCCTTCCAGCCGCAACCCATCTCTGGGAAACATCCACACACACTCTTACACTATGGACAATTTAGCCTACCCAATTCACCTGTACCGCCTGTCTTTGGACTGTGGGGAAAACGGAGCACCTGGGGAAACCCATGCATTATTATGTTGATGGATCAAGCAAGAACAAGAAGTGAAAAGCATTTTAAACCTAGGTTTACAAATAAATGAAAAATAGAAATGTAGACAGTAATATACACTGATGTAATGAGCCGGTTTCTGAAATGAGTCTTTATTGTTGAGCCCTGTGCTGTCTTCATTAGTTTAAAAAACAGATTTCTTTACCATTTAAAATAGTATCTTTAGATATCTTTTCAGCTGGAGATACTCTTGTCCAAAAAAAAGGTAATAAAAATATCTTGCATATAGCAACGGTATAGCAAAAGTGTGGCAGTTTTAAAACCTTGAATTTTCCAAACCGCTGTATACCTTAAAACAGTTATTGTCCCATACCTAATGATCATAATTTGATTCTATATGTTTTTTATTTCAGTCTCATATATTGTAAACATCTGTTTTGCCTTTGTGGACCCAATACACACCTTTGTGTCAGTAGGTAAAGTTGGTGAAATTCAGTCTGTTTGTATTACACACTCTGTAGTTTAAATATCTGTCTGTGTACTATTAAGGTGACCAACTTTCACCTCTAAGCAATGTTTAAACCCATGCAAATGATGTGGTATAGTTGGTTGTGGAGGCGAGATAACAGTAAGGTTCTGTCTTTTGTGTGTGGATGTGTCATTTCGGTCTCTGATTATAGTTTTAAAGTAAACTCCAGTTTGGGAGATTTAAGGCTATGTAAACATTGTTGTTGTTGTTGTTGTTGTTGTTGTTGTTGTTCAGATCCTAAATGTGATTATGGAAATAAGCCGACCATCTGGTTGTGTTGCACTTGATTTTTATCATCTACTCATCATGTGCATATCAAATTTCACCTTTTAATCTGCTAATCAGGAATGATAGAAGTCAATAGAAAACAGTGTTGTGTGAATTGTGGGAACATGATCATTTAGTGAATGGGTGTGTGTTACCTTTTGTTTTAGCTTTAGGGAATAATTAAATTATTTGTGTGAATGTTATAGTTTAGTTAGTTATGAAGACAGACCTGATAACTGGCTGGAGTTCTAATGCCTCATGGGGTATTTTAGGGTATTTATCACACATGTATGATGTGAAAATAGCTTAAAGGGATAGTTCACACATAGAAAATGCAAATTTACTCACTGTTTAATCACACCGCATTCCATTAATAAGCTATTTTCGAAAATGTTAGAAGCCTGTAACCATTGACTTTTGTAGTAATTGTTCTATGGAAGTCAATGGTTACAGGTTTCTAACATTTGTAAAAATATCTTCTTTCGTGCTCAATGCTATTAACATGTTAATTCATATTCTCACGGCTAAAGTGTTTTTTCAGTGCTAATGCTAAAACAAGCCACATGCTAATAGCACGGCTTTGTCAAACCACCATAAACTTTGCCTTCAAACTTTAATATCTAGTTGTGCATATGATGGATTAGTTATAATGACAGGCCTGATAACAGTCAGGATTTATGGTACTTTATGGGGGTATTTTAGGTTATTTATCACACATTTATGAAGTTAAAATCCCACAAACTCTCACAAAAACCAATTTACTCAGTAGTATTTGTTCTGTTGAACTCAACAGTTCCTGGTTTCTAACATTTTTCAAAATATCTACTTTTTTTTCAAAGGTTTGGAAACACTTGAGGGCTAGTAAGCAGTACGTCAAAGAAAATTGGTGAACTATCCTGTTTTTAAAAAGACAAATCTGGTAATAGATTGCGTCGTATGTTTAATAATAAAAATAATAATTAAAACAAAATCATGCAAGTTGTTGATATCTGGGTGTATTCCGTCACCTGATCTGACAGGTGGATGAGTCCAATCCTCTTTAGTCACCTGACCCACTGTAAGAACATCCACACGTGTCTCTTCTGGCATTCGTCTCTTTGCGTTTTAGGGCTGGACCTCGAAGTTAATGTTTTCCTTCAGATGCTTTACTGTCCCCGTGAACCAGAGTTTCAGGTCAGCCTGCTGCGACACGTGACTCGCGGATCTTTTAATTTGTTTACATTAAATAAAACATTTTATCTAAAGGAATGTAGTGCACAGTATGCTCTTTTCATGTTTACTTTGTTCCCTCCGCTTTACAGAAATGTGCTTAATTGTAAGACGTATACAGCTGGGGTTTGTGTGTCAGCAGTGGCATGCAAAACTGTAAATGGGCATCACTTGACTAGGAGTCAGGCTCGGATTACCACACGGGCAGCTTACTTCACCTGTGTGCACAAACTATCCCAGCATGTAGGGCACGCTCTCTGCGTGTGCCCTGTTTATGCCCGTCGGATCTGTCTGATATATCCTTGTGTAAATCTCATTATCAAAGCTTTGGGAAGCTCCTGGTTATGTGTTAATTAGCTGTGTGTTATTATCTAATACCGGCAGGCTGTTAGTTCACAGTTACACCATGTAACCTGTGAATTGAAGGAAGGTGTTTGTGCTGATGGGTATTTAGAAGTGGATATGAGATGTTGTTTTGTTTTTGTTGCATATTAATTATATTTCGAACATGATCAGGATTTCTGCTTCTCTTAATCATTTATGTACTATTTGTAATTTATCCAAGCATACACTTCTGACAAAAGTCTTGTGGCGGATCCCAGTTGTAAGAGCAACAAATAATAACTTTGAGTTGATCACTTGGAAAAGTGTCAGAAGGTGGATTTTTTTTTTAATTATTTGTTGATCTGCATCCCAATCATCACAAATACTGCAGAAGACTTGCTGGAACCAGCATGGACTCAAGATTCTAAGAGAAATCAGTCAAGTTTGGTGAAGGAGAAATCATGGTTTGGGGTTACATTCAGTATGTGGGCGTGCGAGAGATCTGAGAAGTGGATGGCTACACCAACAGCCTGAGGTATCAACACATTTGTGCTGCCCATTACATTACAAACTACAGGAGAGGGACAATTCTCCAGCAGGATAGCGCTCCTTCTCAGGCCCCGTTTACACTAATGCGTTTTAGTTTGAAAACGCATAAGTTTTGCTACGGTTACGCCATCCGTCCACACTACGCCGGAGTTCTCGAGCGCCGAAAACGGAGCGTTTCGAAAACGCTGGAGAGGCCGTTTTCATTCTAAAACGCTGCAGCTCCGTCTCAGTGTGGATGGGGAAAGACGGAGATATCTGAAAACGGAGGCGGGGCTGCAGACATTCGCCTCTCTGATTGGGGCTTTTCCTCAATATTAAGTAGCCTAACACACAGTTCAGTCCTGAATCTTCTCCGTGTAAGTTCAGACTTCGCAAGTTTGATCAAGGCTGCATCTCTTCTTCTCAGTTTGATATGGAAAACATACCGAGGACACGCGTCAATCTTCACAGGGAACAGTGTACTTTATAACTTCATTCACATCACCTTGGCTACGTTGTTTCACTTTCTCAACAATAAAATGTAAACTTGATATAAGGAACTGCCTATTTTTATTTTAATATTAACAACTAAACGGACAGCAGAAATGTTGAGGCGTCGTGCTGCATGAGAGTCATCTTCACTGTGTGCATATTTATAACAAAACGGAGCCGATAACAACTGCCTCCTTTCAATTTCAGTGAAAATACGAAACACACCCTCTCTTTTGCTGAATATCAGTTTTAATAATCGATAATGGCCATTATAAAAGTATAACATACAATAAGTTTATACATTATAGGAAATAAAGGCAAGCGATCAGTCAATATACAGAATGTAGGCTACGTGCTTACATTAATCATTAACTTATCTTTGCGCTCAGCCAAAACACCTTACCTGAGAACAAGTAATAGATTCCAGTGACCAAAGTCAGGGAATATGTCGTTAGATAAAGACAACAAGATGAATGAAATATCACGTTTAATAAATATAGTGAGAGTAGATCCAGCGGGAGATGCTTGATGAGAAGTCCGACTAGCAGAGCTCTCATCTGGGTAGATGGGCTCCAGCGATTGCCAAAGTGTGTGTGTGTGGTCACGTGATGTGCGTTTTCAGCGTTTTGGTGTGGACGGAGAGCAGTTCAGAAACGCTGGGTAAAACGCGAGTGTGGACGCGGATCGTTTTCATTCTAAAACGCCGTTTTAAAACTAATACGCACTAGTGTAAACGGGGCCTCATACTTCAGCCTCCACATCAAAGCTCCTGAAAGCAAAGAAGGTCAAGCTGCTCCAGGATTGGCCAGCCCAGTCACCAGACATGAACACTATTGAGCATGTCTGGGGTGAGATGGAGGAGAAGTTGAAGATGAATTCAAAGGATGTTGATAAACTCTGGGAGTCCTGCAAGAACACTTTCTTTGCCATTCCCGATGACTTTATTAATCAGTGATTTGAGTCATGTCAGAGATGTATGGATGCAGTCCTCCAAGCTCATGATGGAGTCAGACACAATATTCATTCTGTCTCCACTGCAGCAGGACTTTATATTCTATACTGGACATTATTTCTGTTCAGTGATGAGACTTTAGTCTAAGCAGAGACAGACCTTACTGTCCTAATTAAATCATTAAAAATCAAGTCATGATCATATTTTATTTTGGTAAAATAAGTGTTATCTAGAGGCCTTTGCCTTTCATATAAGCCACTTCTGATAGCAAATGATCAACTAGAAGTCAAGTTATTATTTGCTGTTCCTAAAACTTAGATCAGGTAGTGTATGTGTGGTTGGTGAATTAATTAATTTATGTGACCTCTGGATAGGGATGGGCGTCGTTAAGGTTTTAACGGTATTACTACTTTTATCAATACCACTTATCGGTTTGAACTTTGACGGTTCTCTTATCTGTACTTTCTGTAGTGTTTTATATATTTATATAACTAATTGAAAAGAATTAACAACATTTTTTTTTACTTTAAAAACATAATAATAAAATAAAGCAAAACCATTAATAGTAAAACAAATAAATAACATTTTTCCTGTAAAATAATGTACAACAGTTTGAAGGAAAATAACTCAATTTTTAACCATTCTTCTGGAGAAAAATCAACTGTTTGCCTTTTCTGGCAGAGGTCGGGATGTTTTTTAGTTTCTTGTGCTTCCTGCAGTTGAAAAATTCCCTCTTTTATTTGCAAAATGCAGTTTAATAATCAGATCATCTTTATGATTTTTTTATTAACACTAGGGTTGGGCCGATAGACGAAGCCATCGTCCATCGGCGATGGCCGACAGACATCACGATGGTGAGCCAGCATCGCGATCCTCCGCCCCGCCCCAGTTGCAAATCCACTCGCGAAAAATACACACTCAGGCCCCGTTTACACTAATAGGTCTTCGTTTTTAAATGGCATTTTAGAACGAAAAATGGAACGAAAACAATCCACATCCACACTGGCGTTTAGCATTTCTGAGCAGCCCTCCTTCCACACTACCGCTGAAAACACACATCACGTGACAACACACACACATTCACACACAGTCACATACACACTGTCATGCGCTCTAGACAGTGGTGCCAGGCAGTCAGCGGGTCAGTAGACTGCTTCAATCTTTCACACTTGTACTTAGTAATTTTAGCGAACACCTCAGATACTGTTGGCTGGTTCCTGTTGGTTGTGCACCTTTTTTTTTTACCGACGCCATTATAACGACACGGATCACTCTAGCTATTCACGCCTGTTCACGAATCCCGTGGGAAAAGTGATTGACAGGTGGTAATTATGTGTAACTTATTTATTAATGTGTTTATGTGTAACGATATTTATTCGCGAGCACAAGCATTTCACATGTGAGATTGCCAACTGTGCAGACGCATATCGCAAAGTAGAAAAGGTTTGTCAGTTAAATTATGCTACTGTAAGTAATGATTATTCAGCAAAAATTATCCTGTACCGCTAGCAGAACTGTTAACGTCAGAGCTTATCGATACCAAGTACCAAAGTACCAAGTTTCGATACCCATCCCTACCTCTGGCCTTATAACACTTGAAGAAGCTTTTTTCAGTTTTACAATTTGAGAAAGAGAGACGAGGTGTAATAAAGCATAACTGTACATTGGTTGTTATTAGGATTGCACAGTTTAGCGGTACTATGGCAGGGTTCAACGCTAAAGATTTTTTCTACTGCCCCAATCAGACCAGTGGTTCAGATTTTTACTTGCCCAGCCAATATTTTCACTGGCTTCACCAAAAAAAAGTTAATAGCTATTTCCTAGCCACAAATTAAAAAAATATATGTCAAAATGTTTGTAAATCTAGAATTTAAATATTTTTTTAAAAAATGTTAATAAATGTATAATGAAAAAAAGATGGCTGACCCGCCAAACTGAAGGCAAACTGTAAAAAACATCACTTCATTTTTTTAGTCGTGGTGTATCCTCGTAAATATCTGCTTCCAAGACGTTAGAAACAAATGTTTTCCTTTAGCATCATCTTTAGAAGTTGCCGTCATGTTGTTGTCTCTTCGCTGTACTGATTGATACTGAAAAAATTAACGTGTCGTGCTCGCAACATCCAATCAGATCAGACGAACCGAGTAGGTAGCATTTGAAGACTTGAAAACACAAACTGTTTCTCGATTCTAAGACTGAATTTGCACAAAATTGACAAATAGTCAGAGGCGCATTAAACTTTAGTGACAAGGCAACAGTGTGACAATCAGCTCTGTAACGATCCTGTTTACTGTCCCGAGCACCTCACACGCTGGTCCTCCGGCAGTCCTTATTGTTGAGCCTTGTTTGGTTATCACATTAAATACGTAATAATAAAATAAAGTTGTTAATTCTGTTTAATTAATTTTTCATAAAAATACTACAAAAAGTACAGATAAGAGAACCAATAAAGTACCAAACCGATAAGTGATATCAATGTAAGTACTAATGCTGTTAAAACCTTAAAAATACCCTTCCCTAGTCTTGGGTTTTTACTGTGTTCTCTGTAAGTGCGGAAGGCATAGATGTGGAGTACACACACACTCATCGTTTAGTCTCAGGGCAGCGGCGCTCGAGCCTAGGGTATTTGCACTGCTCTTAAAATAGACCTCTGTGACCAGCCTGAATTAAAGGGTGAAGCCTGATGAGTTTTGTGCAAGATCACACACGAAACCTTTGGGAATTCTTAAGATCCTCCTCAGTGCTGATGATACACCATCCAACTTTATAGGCTCAGCTCGTGTGTTATGACCTTAGCTAGGGATCATGTTCTCGTATGTAGGCCAACAGTAGTAGGCACTGCCATGCAGCTCAACGTCAATGAATTTTCGCGGTTTGCAAAGGAGGAGCTTGTTTCACGGGAGGTGATGGAATGACAGTCGCTGGATAATAATCTTAACTCAAAGTCTTTGCTGACCCGGTCTGCGAGGACGCTGCAGGACAGTATGAGATCAGCGCTGTTAAGAGACCTATAAACGTTACAGCTTTACACCTTCCTGTCTCCTTCGCAAGCCTTGTAATTGAGAAACGAATGATTTATTTCTAATGTCATAATGCCGTTTTGTGTGTATCCTCAAAAACTGCCACCGGATGGAGATTATGTCGACCTCGTGATCTTCTGTAATGGTGAAACATGTTAAAGGTAAAACTGGATTATTGTGTGTTTGACCACAAAGAGTGCAGCTTTGGTTTTGTAGCCTGACGTGGGTTGTAATCTGCTTTTATCTTCTTTAGAGGTTAGTTTGGTCGCGATAAGGACTGAAACATATTATTCAGAGCACGTGGAAAACTTCCCACAGCCAAGGACGTTTCACAAACAGTTTGACTGTATGTATATTTGTGCAAATCTCTCTTTTTTTATGAAATAGCTCTGATAAAATCAGTAAATGTTGATTTTTCTCGCCTGAGCTTTGTGTAAATAATGTAAGGGTTCACTTTGGTTTTTGGCACGGTTGCGTTCAGTTTGGTTTCCCTCCTGTTTTATATCTTTCTCCTCTCCTGTGTTCTGATGATGTTTACTTGTGCTGGCTGAGGCCAAATGCAAGTTCATTGCACTTTATCATTGAGATAAGAACAAGGCTTTTAACTGTACTACCTAACAAAAGTCTTGTCGCCTATCCAAGTTTTAGGAAAGACAAATAATAAGTTGACTTCTAGTTGATCATTTGCTATCAGAAGTGGCTTATATGAAAGGGAATGGCCTCTAGATTACGCTTATTTAACCAAAATAAAATATAATCATGCCTTGTTTTTGAATGATTTCATTAGGACAGTTATGCTGTGTTCACACAATACGCTATTCGTTAGTGAACACAGCCTTGTGAACATTTGAGTTTACTCTCTTCATTCGTGCGTCAAACCCTGCTTCATTTGTGCGTTAAATTCACTTCAAAACAGACGCGAATTCGCGTGATTGGTGGGGCTTCTGTCTGGCCGGTGGCTCTAGCTTCGTTGCTAAATGGCTAACATGGATTTTATGTAGAAAATAACAGTGTTTATGTGCTTTATGAAGGCTGAAAACAGCATCGATATGTTTAGGGGCGTTTCTGAGTCAACTACATCCTTTCAGAGGTGCATCCAGCTCTGTAAGCTCATAAACTCCTCCATAACTTAACCTGGATGATGGAGGCTTTCAGCAGTGCTTCTGACTGAGCCGAGCCAGTTAGATAAACTGTTGTCGGTGTCCACTGGAGGATTTTCCCCAGGACACCAACAACAGGTCCTACGTCACCATCACACCCCCCACAAGAGCAGGCTCCTAAATGGTTAACACGGCACGAAAGTCCACTTAAGTTCAGATTTTTTTTTTAATGTATGTACCGCGCTGCAGGATGTCTATTCATGCGTTTGCATTGACTTAATATGTAAATTACTCGCGCTTGATGCTTTTTCTGCGTCTGGTTTGAAAACAGCATCATAAAGTCTGACTCTGCTTAGACTAAAGTCTCGTCACTGAACAGAAATAATGTCCAGTATAGAATGTAAAATCCTGCTGCAGTGGAGACAGAATGAATATTGTGTCTGACTCCATCATGAGCTTGGAGGACTGCATCCATACATCTCTGACATGACTCAAATCACTGATTAATAAAGTCATCTGGAATGGCAAAGAAAGCGTTCTTGCAGGACTCCCAGAGTTTATCAAGACTCTTTGTGTTCATCTTCAATGCTTCCTCCTTCATATTACCCCAGACATGCTCAATAATGTTCATGTCTGGTGACTGGGCTGGCCAATCCTGGAGCAGCTTGACCTTCTTTGCTTTCAGGAGCTTTGATGTGGAGGCTGAAGTATGAGAAGGAGCACTATCCTGCTGGAGAATTGTCCCTCTCCTGTGGTTTGTAATGTAATGGGCAGCACAAATGTGTTGATACCTCAGGCTGTTGGTGTAGCCATCCACTTTTCAGATCTCTCGCACGCCCCCATACTGAATGTAACCCCAAACCATGATTTCTCCTTCACCAAACTTGACTAATTTCTGTAAGAATCTTGGTCCATCCTGGTTCCAGTAGGTCTTCAGCAGTATTTGTGATGATTGGGATGCAGACCAACCAATGATGCATGGGAAAAATTCATCCTCTGACACTTTCCCAAGTGATCAACTAGAAGTCAAGTTATTATTTGTTGCTCTTAAAACTGGGATCGACGACAAGACTTTTATCAGGTAGTGTTTATAGAATCTGGATCTTCTCAATGTTATTCTTTTACCATAACCTTGTTTATCATTATACTAGATGCCAGTCTGTCTGTCCTCCTCAAACAAGTGTGAAAAAGCATTTGCTTTGGCTATTTATTATGTAAAATATAAATGTTACTATTTAGTGTTTACTTATATGCCAGTTTTTTTCTGCATAGATAGTTATGAGGTGACCACAATCACATTTTGTACACTGAAAAAGCCAATTCATTGGATTTACTACATTTTAAGGTAATTTATATAAGCTGAATTTAAAAAAATTAAGTTGAACATTACTAAATTGAATTTGTTTGTTTATATTCAGCCCATATAAATTGTTTGCAACCACTACCTTTAAAAAAAATGTAGTAAATCCAGTGCATAATTTTTCTTTCAGTGTACCAACTCCTCCACCTTTTTCCAAAAATCAGTCGCAGTTACTGACAAACGCCAAGTGAACTCAAGCACTGTTCATTTAATATTAGTATTGTTTTAAATAAGGATTTTTTAAACTTTATTAGATAACTAATTTTGCATAATTTTAGTTTGCAATTAGCAAAAAAAGTTTTGGATTGTGGAGCAAGGAAAACCCCTGTTATTTGGTTTCTCTGTTGTTGTGCAGAGGGGAAATTTTGAATATGTGTTGCTCTCCATTTCCACAGGGAAGGTTGAATGTTCATACTTCAGAAAGAGCAATCAGAGCATCTATATATAGGACTTTTCAAGACATTATTTACCACTCAAATAATAAAAAAATTGTTTTATATATTATATTTTAATAATATAATCTAATACTGGTAAAGATAAAAAAACAGAACGTTGTACAGAAGTTTTTTTTTCACAATTTTAAGCTTTTTTTTGTTGTCATTTTTGTCAAGTGTATTATTCAGAAATTAACTAATGATCTAAGGAATAAATATATCAAACAGTCTGGAATGATGTGAGAGTGAATAAGCTGACATAAGCCTGTCACAGTTTCTTTTTTGAGTAAATGATTTCTCAAATCAGTCACATGATTTTCAGCCACTGGGCAATAAAACAATCCCACAGACCTAAGCTAGTTCTAGAGATAAAAATATAACAAAATTAGTGGACTAGAGGAATTTGTGAGAAATGATCTCTAACACTGAGTTTTTGTTGTTTTTGTTGTTGTGATTGCATATACTTACAGTGTTCATGTACACAGAACAGAACTTTTTATTTTACTTTTTAAAATTTCTATGCAGTATGTACTGAACTGAGCATCTAGTTCTTAATGAAGTATTTTAATACTAACCAGAGTTGTGTCTGTCTTATATTACACATGCAATATTAACCAACTAAGCAGAGCAAGAAATCACAGGTAAAGATGCATGAGCTTTGACTCGATTGTGTTGCCAGATCTCCATATAAAAATCAAACAAGTGCAAATTCATAATAATGACATAATAACTATATTGCTACCTGTTTCCTCCCTATACTATATTGCTATACCTGTAATTTAATAACTCTAAAAAAAAAATAGATTTTTTATCCATACCTTAACAAAAAGCCTGAAAACACTTAGTAGTAAATGAACGTAGCAGCTACACTCTGTGATTTGGCCTTTCAAATGTAAACAAACTACAACATGTCTAGGGTTTAATTCAAATAGCAAAGCAAGGGTTTAATCCTGTAATAATAAACTGCTCAAAAATGAATATGGAGAATGTAAATGGCAATAAAACACAGTAAATTTACTGTTTCGTTTGCAACCTAAATTATAATTTAGGGTGTTCACATTTAAATGTGGATGTTCTGACTTAAAGAGAAAGCTCACCCAAAAAGTAAAATTTACTTACTATTTACTCACCCTCATGTGCTTTCAAACTTTTATGAGTTTCCTTATTCTGTTGAACACTAAAGAAGATATTTTGGTGAGCTGAAAACCTGTAACTATTGACTTCTATAGTAGGAAAAACAAATACCATGGAAGTCAATGGTTACCGATTTTCAGCATTTTTCTTAATATCTTCATTTGTGTTTAACATAAACAAGTAAAGGATGAGTAAATGATGACAGATCCCAAATTTTTGGGTGAACTGCCCCTTTAACTCTGTGTGTAAAGGCTGATGTTTTAGCTGGAATAGTTTGCTGGCAGCTGATGCTGTCCTGTGACACGCCACTTGTGTGAAAGCCTGTTTGTTCATCTCTTTAATAACACACATATGCATTGTGTCTGTGGTGTAGAGCAGTCTCTAGAATGCAGCAGCAGCATCCAGAGTGAGTTTGTTTTGCTGTTTGACCAAATCCATGGCCTGTCAGCACTAGTCATGAATGATCTGCTGTGTGCGGAGCCGTTCAACAGGTCAGAGGTCAGGGAAAAGGTTTGTGCTTGAGGAATGAATCACAGAGGTTAAATAACAGCTTTGAGATGAGTTGCCAGACTTTTACATGTTATTCTTGACATGACATAACAGGAATAGACCATCTGATTTATATGTGAAGTGACTAAACATCAAGTCAGTATGATTCGCCCTCTTGTGAATTGTTTTTTCTTTTTCAAATATTTCCCAAATGATGTTTAACAATAAGGGATTTTTCAGAATGGCTAATGATTTGATCATTAGTTTAATTATTTGACCTTAAAATGCTTTTTAAAAAATTAAAAACTGCTTCTATTCTTGCCGAAATAAAACAAATAAGACTTTCTCCAGAAGAAAAAAACATTATCAGACATACTGTGAAAATTTCCTTGCTCTGTTAATCATCATTTGGGATATATTTAAAAATGAAAAAATCAAAAGGGAGCTAATAATTCTGACTTCAACTGTATGTCTAAAATCATAGCAATCTTGATTTTGTTCAGTATTTCTTTGCACTATTTTTGCACGTTTTTTTTTTCTTCTCTCACTTCAGGTGTTTTTTTCTCACATTTTCTTTTGTTATTTCCCCAAAGGACTTTTTTTGCATTTCCAGAGTTCTCAGAAGAGGAAGTTGTCATAGCTCACTGGAACAGGAAATCAAAATAAAACTTTCTATGACTTTACAAAAAGTCAGAATTAAATATCAAGAGACTGATTTCTAATGTGCCTTCACCACTCCATTAGCTTTTTTTCCCAGTTTTTTTAAATCGCTCGCACAGTAGCATCACAGTATCATAATATTATTAATGTAAATATATGTAACATGAAAATATGTGTATAAATTTTACATTTACTATGGATTTGCTATGGTAATGACTGCGGAAATGCGTGCTCACAGTCTACGAATAAGTCCATGGACACTTGATCATATTTCTGGCTAATGTTTATTTAACACACTTCATCTGAGCACCATACTCCAGGACTGACCGTGTATGTGTCTGTATGTGTGTGTGTAGTCTGCTCGGGAGAAGGAAGGGAAGGGCACTGATTGGGTCACTGAGTTTCCTCTCCTGGCAAAAACAGGAAACCTGGCCATTGGACACATTCTGTCACATTCTCTCCCCTCATCTGTGTCATCTCAAATGTATTTCTCCCTTAAATCTTGAAAAAAAAAAATCTGCTCAAAGCAACAGTGGTGGTTGTAGTTTTTTTGGTTCTCTGTTGTGATGAAAATGATCATCTGGAACCAAATGCAGCTAGCCAATTTGAGTTGAAAAGTAATTGCAATTAATAGAAAGATAGTCTGATCACTGATCTGTGCATAAAAGTATCAAATGGTAATATTCATATGCAAGCTTAAGACAATATTAGGTACTAGAACGTTCGTTCCTTCATTCCTCTGTCTTTGTCCAGTTTTAAAGTCACCATAAAATACAATATTGCATATTGAAATACAAAACTGCATTATTCATTATAATGTTTTATTAGTGTACATCCATCATCATTTTTAAATAAAGTGTCTTTTTATCTTTTCCTTCCGCTTTAGTGGCATCTCTTCTCTGAGTGGAGCAACGGACAGGATCAGCCTTACAATCATATGATATCCATAACAGTACAGTCTTTTCATTGAATTTGTCTCTGTGTGTGTTTTTCAGGCCAGTCTGTCCATCTGGGGATGGGGGGGTCTGGGAGTCGTCCTCTTCCTCATCTCATTTGGACCTTTTGCCATCTTCTATCTGGCCTTCTACATCCTCTGCTTCATTGGCGGGTAAGTGAATGATAAACAAGGCTCAAACTCCTTCAAAGTGTCTCTGTAAAACCTGTAGATGCTTCAGTATGATGATGCTGTCTCTCTCTCTCTCTCTTTCTCTCTCTCTCCAGGGGTTTTGTAGTGCTGCTTTTATTTGGAAAGACAAACTCAGAGAAACACCTTGAACGATGTGAACACTCCTACATGCTGCCTACACAGACAGCCGTACTGAAGGTATTGCATGCGTGTCTGATATTCCTTTTCAATTTCATTTAGATTTTATTCAGTAAAGGAAACATCGGGCCTGTAATGCATTTAAGCAATAACATAATATGCAGCTTTAAAAAGAAATAAATATGTAAAGTAAAAAAAAAAAAAAAATATATATATATATATATATATATATATATATATATATATACATATAAAAATATGAATAAATATTAAAAAAAAATAAATAAATAAAAAATAAAAAAAAAATATATATATATATATATTTTTTTATTATTTTTATTTTTATTTTTATTTTTTAAATAATAATAAAAATATTTCTCAGTGATGGGTTGCAGCTGGAAGGGCATCCACTGCGTAAAATATAAGCTGGATAATTTGGTGGTTCATTCCGCTGGCGACCCCGGATTAATAAAGTGACTAAGCTGAAAAGAAAATGAATGAATGAATAATAAAATAATATGCTTTTCTCTGAAATTTTGTTGACATATTTTATAAAAGGTATGATTTAATATAAATTCTGCATCATAATTTTAGTAATGTTTATTGAGACAAATATTCTTTTTTACTTTCTATTAGGGCTGCACGATAATGGGAAAATATGCAATATTGTATAGCGATAGTGATGTTTCTTACGATGTAACATTTCCACAGAAAAATGCTATTTTATTACCTCTCTTTTTAAACCATTTATTTATTCATGTAATGATGTTAAAATGAACAAGCAAAATATATATTTTTAGATCTAATTAATTCTAATTAAGACTAAAAAATATACATTTGCAAACATTTAGTCTATTTAACTCTATGGGCTCTATTTTAACGATCTTGGCGCAAAGTCCAAAGCGCAGGCCACAAAAGCATTAAGGGCATATCTGAATCCACTTTTGCTGCTTTAAGGATGGAAAAATCCACCTTGCGCCATGGCGCATGGTCTAACAGGGTTGAGCTTATTTTCTTAATGAGTTATAGGTGTGTTTTAAGAATAAACCAATCAGAGTCTCATCTCCCATTCCCTTTAAGAGCCAGTTGAGTTGTGCCATAGCGCATTTGCTATTTACATGGCGGACTTTTGTAAGTGGAAAAACTGAACACTTCACTAGAGAGAAAACGGTTGAACAGAGCATCTGCAGCGCGAGAATGAGAGAATAAGCCTCCTCGTTCTTTACTTTCACTTTCACTCTTGTGGATAGGGAAATGTGTTGTACGCAGACATCCATTACCCTATACATAACTAATTTAGTTTATTAAGCGCAAAGATTTGTGTCAAAACTATTTTTAAATTCAGTTGTAAACTTCAGCAAACTAATAAATGAACAATAATACAACTGAGTTATATCCTAATACACATGCTGTGCCCCATATGGTCTAAAACCTGACAGGTGGGCTAATCTAAGCTTGTTTTTAAAAAAACAAATATAAATATTCAGATAATAAATACTACTACTTATAAAAACATTTTACTAAAGCAAATTGTTATGAATAAACTGTAAAAGCCCCCCCAAGATGAAGAAGGCATGAAGGCAGAGATGTTTATATTTATGTAGAAAATAATAATTTTTGTAATATTTTATTCCTTTTTTTCTTTTTATGTATTATATGTAAATATATTTGCGTATTGCTGTACATCCCGTATATATTAAGCAATGTGTAAGCAAGGCGCTCTGCGTTGGACTTTAGACCTCCTCTCAGTCGGTCTTTAGAGCAGTCTATTTTAGATCCTTAAAATAGCAAGGCGCCAGCAATGTGCCTTAACACACCTTCTTTTTTAGACCAGAACGCCTATGGGCGCACATATGAGCGCAAATGCATTTGCTATTCAAACAGCGTGGCGCAAAACGTCAAAACAACACTTGCGCCAAGCTGAAACTAGCGAACAACATTTGCGTCACACCTTTAACCGCATTGCGCTGGGTGGCTGCATCCAAAATTGCATACTTCCATACTATATAGTATGCTAAAAACAGTATGCGAGCAGAGTAGTATGTCCCAATTCATAGAATAAGTAAAACAGTATGTGAGAAGTAACTGGATGACCTACTACTTTTACTTTACTTATTCTGAAGTGCGCAACTGATGCACGCTATGCTATCCAATGATGCACTGCGAGAGAATTCATGAATGGGAGTGAAGCGACGAAGCTGACATGGGTAGGTCACGTGATCGTGACAAAATGCTGGATGTTGTACGTCCGAGTTCCATTCACACTGCTCACATTCATACTGTATAGAACGCAACGTTCTAATGATTGAGTAGTACCTACTGAGAGTAGTAGGCAATTTCGGACAAAGCCTATGAGTGAGCGAAAACCTGATTGGCTGTTGTCATTTTCCTCTAGTCTTGAATTCGCTCTTTAGTGTTTATTTTTAGCTCTAGGTTCGCCTTTGGGCCACTCCAGCCAAAGCAGAACAGCAACTACTACGGATGCAGAGCTAAAGATAGTAAATCCCATCTGATTGATCAAATGTATCATATATTGCGGTAATTTTGCGATATATTGTGCAGTCCTAATTTCTAATTTTCCCTAACAGTGTAGTTGAAGCAACTTATTATTGATGAGGAGTAAAAATGATGTCTGTGTGCAGCTGCTGAGTTTGAAGTCTTTGTGTTTGCTCCTCAGGTTCTGGAGGAAATGAAATCAGAATCCAAACTCATAAAGATCGACCGTCGCCTGACAGGATCCAATATCATAGATGAGCCACTGCAGCAGGTACCGTCAACAAACCCCCCCAAAAAACAACTGAAAGTGCACGTTCATGCTTATGAGGAACCTGTGGTTTCTCTGCTGATGAGCTGCTCTCAGACTGTCGAGTCGCCGCTTGACGAATGTCGTTTGCGCAAGACGCTTCATCAGCTCGTTTTAGAGTTTAAGCTGCACCGCTGCTTTCTATAAGCTGAAGTGAATGTCATGTGCTTCACAGTTATATGACAGTCAGTGGTCTCACGTGCTTTACTGGATCAGTTTGCTTACAATGCAAATATTCTGCTTGGGTCACTTTTATGCAGTCATTTCCTACATTTCAGCTTTTATTTATTATTATTTTTATTATTACAAATAAAATTAATTTATTTGCTTTCCTGAGCCACTTTTATTCTTAGTTAAATAAGTTATCCTGCACCATTAAACCACCGTATTGATGTTGCACAACTTTTTTTTTGCCATATGCAGCAGGTTGTTTTACTAATGTACATTTTGAGGGGACTTGAGTTTTGACTTGTTTACGTATGAAACAGAAATATGCACAATAAAAACTATGTTTTAGTGGAATCATCATTTTTAGCATTGATTCCAATGTATTATAGCATTATTTTTAAGTCAAATAACACTTAATAATAATGCGAATTTTCAAAGCTGCTTTTGATAGAATAATGTTTATAATATCTTAAAGTTGACCTATTATACAAAAAGCACTTTTATAAGCGGTTTAAACACAGTAGTGTGAATATAAGCAGCTTCTAATGGTAAAAAAGTATTAATTGTATTTTTTATAATGAGACTTGGTGAAAGCAGTCTGCAGAAGCACTTTAATTGACATTCTCCCGTTGTACCTGTCATCAAAGTGGGAAAGCCCCGCCCACTAGTGACCATCTCTCCCTCATTAGCATAGGACGGTACTTTTGTTTAGGAATCGGCCACTATTCTGACACAGACATCTGTAGCTCCGCCTTCTTCTGAAAAGAGAACAATCTCATTTGAATTTAAAGCGACAGTCACAAAAATGGCAAAATCATGATCAAAGCCTGAAAGGGTTTCAGAGAGTTGTAGAACAGTACTTGTGTGGTACTTTGAGCTGAAACTTCACACACACGCTCTAGGGACATCAGAGACTTGTTTTACATCTTGTAAAAAGGCATTGCTTTATTGTCTTTATGCCTTGCAGTCACATTAAATGAATTAAATACATGCAATCTTCATAATAACTGAAGATTACATGCGTGGTTTTCGGTCCTAATGCTCAGCACTGCAAAAAGAAGTCTAATACAGCATGCACAGAGCCGAATTAAATTCAGCGAATTGAATTTTCACATTTCTCTAGAAATGCACAAGCCGTAACAGTTCAGTTTATGAGGTCCTTTGCTGCTAAATTAATCTGACAGTTGAGATTGGCCATAGTATATATATATATATATATATAGATTCATGTATGTGTACTTTATGCATGCAAGTAAAGTTAAGAGATTTGCAGTGCATTATTGCTTGATGCTTTCCGTGAATATACTAGGATGTATACCTGTATTTTAATAGAAATATGTTAATATTATATTTAGGGCTGCATGATATTGGGAAAATCTGACATTGCAATATTTTGTTTTGCTGCGATATTTATTGCGTTATTAATATAATTTTATCTGAAGATTTGAATAGCGCTATTTGGGAAGATTCGTTAGTTTAGATGAACTGGGAAGATCGTCTTTTTCTTTGCAAGTGCATTGATATATAATAGGGATGCAACAATACAGTTAGCCCACGGTTCAATACATACGTCGGTTTTTGAACACTGTTTCGGTTCGGTTCGGTTCTCATGGCTTGACACATGTTTTTTTTTTTTTCTATAGTCAGTAGGAACAGTAAGAGGTTAAGAAGAAAAAAAAAAACGATTTATTGCAATAGTCATTTTGTTTTACTTAAAAGCCAAGAAAAGTACAGTAGTTCCTAGTGTATTGTATAAAAAAATTATCACTGAAATAAAAATATGCACAATATTTTAATTAAATTAAATAACTTTGGTGAACTGAACGTGTCCTAATGTTGGGTAGACTGTATAAACGGTCGTGAATTAATGATTAAATTATTTCTGCTGAATGCAACTAATTAATTCATTCATTTGCATTGAAATCTTGCGGAGCATTTTTGAATAGTCAGATGCAATGCTGTTCGGGAAATGAGCTGAAACAAGGTGTCTTAGAAGGCAACATGCTTTTTTTTCATGATATTACCCTGTTAGAATCTTGACCCATAACATAAGAGCTCTTTATGAGCGAAATCATTGTGTAACCGATTCTATACTAGCATGACGTTCAGAGGAAATTGTGTTAAAGTTAAACACAGTCATGAGAGTGTGTCAGCAGGTTTGTCGACCCCTCTTGCTGTAGAAGTGATAGGTCATTGTTTCTGCGCCAAAATGAATTGAGGGCACATGATCCTTGTGCCTGTTTATGGCATGTATATTTAGGGTTTTCTGACATTTAAATAGAAGATTAGGGGTTAGAATGAAGATTAGTGGTTAAAAATGATGATTAGGGGTTGTTTTACTCAGCCTTGAGCCTTTCGAGATGAGTTTTGGTTTATTCAGCAGAATATTAAAGGGTTAGTTTACCCAAAAATGAAATATTTACTCACTATTTACTCTCCTTTAAGTGGTTTTAAACCTTTAGGAGTTTCTTTCTTATGGTGAACACTAAAGAAGATCTTTTAAAGAAAGCTGAAAACCTGTAACCATTGACTCCCATTGTAGGAAAAAAAATACAATAGAGGTCAATGGTTACAGGTTTTTAGCTTTCTTCAAAATATCTTCTTTTGTGTTCAACAATGGGAAAGAAAGCCAAACAAGTTTGGAAAAAGTGCAGGGTGAGTTAATGATGACCGAATTAACATTTTTGGATGAATTTTCCCTTTAAAGAAAATTTTAGGGAACCCTTTAGAATAATGGTCCATTAGTTAATGTTGGTTAATATATTTACTAGCATTGACTAAGTATTAAAAATCTTGTAAAGCATTTATTAAGCATATAATTAAACATTAAGTAATGCATTATTAAAATCGTTAATAGAAACTAACATTATATAGATAAAGATTAATAAATACTGTAATAAATGTATTACTTATAGTTTGTTCATATCGGTAAATCCATTAACTGAAGGACCATGATTTTAAACCTTTAAATCTGTGGTGCGGTTTGTTGTAAAATGATTGAAAATCTTACTTATTGTACTGTATCATGCTTCTGCAATTGAATTAGTTTGAGACATATATAAATAAAAATAAGTATTTTTTGGTTATTATACTTGTTAAAGTAACCTTTTTTGCAGCTTAGGTCAATATTATGATAACTGTAAATAAAAGCTTCAGCAATTATTTAAAGAAAATTTGGTAGAAAGTTCTGGGAGAAGGTGTTTTTTTATTCTTATTTTTATAAGCAATGTTAAAATATTGTTTCAAATCATTACAACACCATTTCTGATTATCGTAGATGAATTCTTATACCAGTTTTTCTGTTGTTCTTAGCATTTAAGTAAATGCTAATCTTTGCATTTGGTTCATCAGGTCATCCAGTTTGCTCTGAGGGATTATATCCAGTATTGGTACTACACTCTGAGCGATGATGAAACCTTCCTGTTGGAGATCCGTCTGACCGTCCAGAATGCTCTTGTCGAGTTCTCCACCAGGTGAGACACCTGTCCAACCTGCCACACTCATAGATGTTTTAACATCACTGCTCTTATATTGTATAATAATTAAAGCTTAATCCCCCCTCAAGGACCTCTAAACAAGATGTTTGAAGAGTTTACCTTTTAAATAGTGGAAAATAATTTGCATTAATATGTATTTTAAATAATAATATTAATATTAGTAATTAAAAAAATGAAATGTGATTTAAAAAACAATGTATTTATTATTTTTTCCACTCATTACTCATGTTATGGTTCATACTATTGTCAATGCAATGAGTTCATCCCCTTTTGAAAATACATATTTTTATCCATTTCACAATAAATATAGACAATAACTTTTTATTTTTTTATTTATTAAACCATTATATCCAGTAAATAATAGTTTGGTCACGTAACATCTTTCAGAATAGAAAGATAATACATTTAAATTCAAATGAATTATTGAAAATAAAATTACAAACTTCCAAATTGTAACAAAATTATATATTTTTACTGTTTAATAACATTTTATTCAGTATTTTTCTCCAAAATATTAATTAACTAATTTTTGGACTGTGACCTTCAGTTGTTTTTTTGTCATATTAGTTCCAGTTTTGGCTTTGATACTGACTGATCTATTGCAATTATAACTAATATATTGTAAAGCATCCTATAGAAAATATTAATTTAAAATGATCCAATTGTTATGATTAAAAACAATGAAAACTAAAGTTTTTGATTAATACAAAAAAAACAATGTATATATTATTTATTTATTTTATTTATTATAATACATTTATTTTGTTCAGTGATTCAGTGAGGCATGCATATGTGTTACACAAACTACTAAAAAAAGATTGTCAATGTATAATTTGCGCACTGGTGATTGTTATTATTTTATTTTATTCTATTTTATTTTTTTATAGAACTGATGCAACAATTAACCACAATGCAGACACTGCAGTGTTCTTACTCATTTTCCCTGGTAAACACGATGTTGAAAATGAGACTGTAACTTTTATGATTCACTGAGTGCTCAATCTTTCTGATCCTCAGGTCTAAAGAGGTGGACTGGCAGCCGTATTTCACCACCAGACTGGTGGATGATTTTGCTACTCATCTACGTGTTTTCAGGAAAGCTCAAGAGAAGCTGAATGAGAAAGAAGATCCTAAACAACGTAATTATTCTCATTCTC
Source organism: Danio rerio (assembly GCF_049306965.1). NCBI lineage: Eukaryota > Metazoa > Chordata > Actinopteri > Cypriniformes > Danionidae > Danio > Danio rerio. The sequence goes on along the minus strand of NC_133194.1, from coordinate 2,456,353 downwards.
TCTTAGACAAAACGTTCATGAAAGGCAGTAACATTTCAGTATTTGAAGACACTAATAATAAACAGCAAAACTAAGGTTAATTAATGAGACATCATTGTAAAGTGTTACCAGAAAATCAATACTTTATCATAAGGTTCGGTTATTTAATTCATTAATAAACATAACCTGTTTTTCTTTGTTCATTTTACGTTTTTAGAAAATATTTGCTCACTTCATTTTAAGATGCAATTCTCGCTTTTAACAAACTATTAAGTGACTTTTAGCTCAAACTCCTAATTTGTGTTTAATAGTGTTTCTTAAGATTGTTGTAAGGTTTAGGTGTTGGTTATGACCAGCGATGTAGTATTAACAGATAATATTTTATCAGAAGTATTAACAGATAATATTTTAATAATAGGCAGGTAATAAGCCACTATTTAAGAGTGAGAATTGGTATTCAAACTAAAGTGTTTCCAAAATGTTTATTTACATTTTTTAATAATTTTTAAATATTTTTATAAATAATAAAAACTGAAAAAAAAATATTATTTAGTAATAGATGTCAAAATTAAGGTTGTTGATAGATGTTATTCAAAAACCTTATGATGATTGCTTAATTTAAAATAAACTGATTTAAAAATAACTTATTGTTAGTGCAATAATGAAGGAATAATAATTTAGTAATCATTTAGTCACATAAATATAAATTGTGTTTCTTCTAAAACTGCAAAAGGAGATGTTTTACCATAATTAAATAGTTCAGAAATGGTATTTGTATTTATTATTGCAATTTACAGCTTTTTAAATAGACAATTTAAATATTATTTCATTAAAGTGTCATTAATTATACGAAATTGTTTTCCTAAAGCATTATTAAATATTTCCCAAATTGCTTCAGAGAATATTTAAAACAACAGAATTTAATTAACTTATTTATTTAGTTAGTTAATCTTTTATTTAATTGCTTATTTGTTTATTTATTCTTTCATTTATTTATTTATTTGTTTATTATTTATTTATTTATTTTTATTTATTCTTTTATTTGTTTATTTGTTTATTCTTTTTATTTATTTATTTATTTATTCTTTTATTTATTTATTTATTCTTTTATTCATTTTATTTATTTATTCTTTTTTATGTGTTTATTCTTTTATTCATTTATTTATTATTTTATTGATTTATTTATTATTTTATAAATTATTTATTTATTTGTATTCATTTATTCTTTATTCATTTATTTATGTCTGTCATTTTATTTATTTATTTATTTCATTTATTTGTTTTTATTTATTTATTCTTTAATCATTTATTTATTAATTTTTAAACTCTATTTATTTATTCTTTGATTAATGTATTTATTCTTTTATTCATTTATTTATTCTTTTATTCATTTATTTATTCTTTTATAAATTATTTATTTATTCATTTATTATTTTATTCATTTATTTATTTATTTTTATTTATTCGTTTATTTATTTATGTCTGTCATTTTATTTATTTATTTATTTCATTTATTTGTTTTTATTTATTTATTCTTTAATCATTTATTTATTAATTTTTAAACTCTATTTATTTATTCTTTTATTAATGTATTTATTCTTTTATTCATTTATTTATTCTTTTATAAATTATTTATTTATTCATTTATTATTTTATTCATTTATTTATTTATTTTTATTTAATTTATTTATTTGTTTATTATTTTATTTATTTATTTATTTTTATTTATTCTTTTATTTGTTTATTTATTTATTCTTTTTATTTATTTATTTATTTATTCTTTTATGTATTTATTTATTGTTTTATTCATTTTATTTATTTATTCTTTTTTATGTGTTTATTCTTTTATTCATTTATTTATTATTTTATTGATTTATTTATTCTTTTATAAATTATTTATTTATTTGTATTCATTTATTCTTTATTCATTTATTTATTTATTCATTTTATTTATTTATTTCATTCATTTATTTGTTTTTATTTATTTATTCTTTAATCATTTATTTATTAATTTTTAAACTCTGTTTATTTATTCTTTTTTGATTTATTTATTCTTTTATTAATGTATTTATTCTTTTATTCATTTATTTATTCTTTTATAAATTATTTATTTATTCATTTATTATTTTATTCATTTATTTATTTATTTTTATTTTATTCGTTTATTTATTTATGTTTTTTTATTTATGTTAAAAAACAGTCTGATCACAAGCCACTATATTAACCAAAGCTACCTAGAGGATCACATCACAGCTGATTAGAGTTCAGTGTAGAAGTCTCAGTTTCAGCACTGATTTCCTATTTCCGCATTCCCACATTTGCAGGTTAAAGTCCATGTTTAAAGGCTTCTTGAGTCATGGTGTGTCTTGTGCATGATTCTGTTTGTGTGTTTTTCGACAGGCGACGATCCAGACGAGTTGCTGGACTCGTTTTTTGAGGTGGAGGTGGAAATGGAGAGGAAGATTTGTAGAGACGTTGTGTGCATGTCACGCAAGGATGAAGAAGGTACGGCAAACGCAGATTAGTGTCTATAGACAGTTCAAACACTCCAGCCCAGTGACTCAATCAAGGCATATTTTTGGTTTGTCAACAATAGTAAAAGTTCATGCAGATCTCATAGGGTTGGCCAGCTGCAAGACTTGATTAGCAGAAAAACACACACCCAGTCATTAATGCAGTGCAATGCTTTGAACACTTTATTGACTGACAGACAATAGGAACAACTAAATAAATAAATTGAATGATGTGTTTGTGTGCTCTAAACATATAATATGAAAAATATGATCACCTTCATCAGATAGATTATGGCAAAACATGTACTTTCCAAAGCCAAATTACTGACTTTCTTTCTATGGAACTCAATAGGAGCATCTTTTTGATTTAGTTTGGTTTTGGTTTGGAATATAATTTAATTTAATTTATTATTTTATTTTATTATTTAATTTTATTTTATTATTTAATTTAATTTTAAATTAATTAAATTTAATTTAATTCTTGTTTATTTTATTATATTTTGATTTATTTAATTTATTTTGATTTAATTTAATTTAATTAAATTTTATTTTAATTTAATTTAATTTTATTTTATTTTATTTTATTTTATTTTATTTTATTTTTTATTTTACTTTTACTTTACTTAACTCAGCCATATAGTAGCCTTATTTGAAGAACAGGCTGTTGCACATTGCTATTCACACTCACGGTGCTGTGTTTGTGTTGCAGGCTACTTGCGGGACCTCTGTGAAGTGCTGCTGTACCTGTTACTACCTCCTGGAGATTTCCACAGCAAAAACATGAGATACTTCCTCAGGGTGAGACATAAACACACACACACGAGCCAATTCACTGCCTAGTATAATACAAAGTCTTTCATATAATCTCATGTTCTCTGAAAACCTTTAAAACTCTAATTTATTTACTCGATGCAATGTTTTTAAAAGATGGTCCAAAGACCTCTAAACTGTTATTGAAGATCCTCTTGTTAATAAAAAAAAGCACACAAAGAAAATGACACCAGTGGCAAAAGGAAAAAGCATGTATAAATATAATTGCATGAGCTCCATCATTCTCCACTTTAGTTATTTTTATTTATAACACCTTAAATATTTATAAATTGCTTCAAGGAAATCTGATTTACTGTAGTAAACATTGAAAAACTGTTCTTTCATTATGAATTACAACTTCGGTTTCTGCTGTCCATCTGTTTAGTGTTTGTTTTTATTAATGAGAAGGTTTTGTGTCCAAGAAGGCGGAGCTTCAGCCTAGAGCCACACCTACTCATTGCATAATCACTATGGGTCAATGGAAGTTGAAGGATGTTTGCCAACTGCTGCACTTTTACAGAAAGTTTGTTTTGGCAAGCTGTTTCAATCTTCTCAAATAAACTCAAAACTAACTTTGTTTTGGCTCATTTATTATATTGGAAATTACACCACAATAGTTTGATCTTCGATTACGCTGGTGTAGAGGCTTCACAGCTTAATCATCAAGAGTTTTATAAAAAAAAAACCACTGATTTCTAAATGTAAAGTTGACATGTTGCTGAATTATTAAGAAAATGTCAATCAATCATGAATTTTTATTTTTAAACTCTTGTCTCCTTTTTTGCTACCTTTGTAATTGGCGCTATAATTAAATTTCAATTAGTAATTAATAAACATAAATCAATGAATTGATTAAATAAAATATCAATACTATGATCTAAACTTTAACAATTTAATTTTTCAATAATATGATTAATACTGTTAACTTAAGCTAAAATGGTCAAAAACAGCTGAAACCAGTATAAATAAAGAAAATGAACAGTGTTAAAGCTAAATAAAATCAAAATAAAAAGATTCATTCTTAATAAAAATCTAAAACAATCACATAATATAATGGCTAAAAATTAAATTAACATTAAAAAACAAACTTCTACACGACAGCTGCACCTTCAGCAAACCTCCTAATTCCTCCAGCACGAGGGCTTTATGATTGTTTATGAGCGTCAAAAGTGGCGGATCTGTTCTGTGAAATATCTGACTGCGTGTCACCGCATCCCTAATGACTGTTTGGCGAAATATTTGACTGCATGTCACTGCATTTCAAACGACATAACTAGAGAAATCTCCTCTGTGCTGAGCAAAAGCGCTTGCTGAACAATGCAGCATCGATGACGTAAGCGTGCCCAGGCCCGATTGTAATGTGAGTGCAGGCCATCGGGGGAGATGGGAGGGGGGACAAGCATGCTTTGGCCCAGTTAGAGTCAACTGTACATAGTGTGTGTACGGCCTTAGAAACTTTGCTGTGTGAAAGCAAACTGCACCAAGAACGAAAATAAGCATTGCAACAATTTGAATCCCTGTTTCGGTACCAAACAACCAATCTACAGGCGTAAAAGCACCCTAAGAAACTCATAAAGAGGTCTATTTGCTCCTGAAAGGTCTGGTTACTGATATAACAGAGCTAGCCTCGGGATAAACTTGTTGATCGATGAATTGATTGATTTATTTTCTTCCTCCTGCAGGAAGTTTTGGCTAGAGGAGTCCTGCTGCCCTTAATTAACCAGCTTAGCGACCCCGATTACATCAATCAGTTCGTCATCTGGATGGTGAGACCTGCTTTCTTTTTATAGCCGAAAACTCTACTGGCAGACGGCTGCTTCTCACTCAGAGCTGTGTATGCTAATGAGCTCCCTAATGGTGTGTGCATTTAGATCCGTGACTCGAGCTGTAACTACGAGGCCTTCCTGAACATCTTAAAGCTGACAGACGAGCCGTCCGAGCTGGAGGCTGTCAAAGACAAAGTCCTGGAGGAGCTTCAGTATCTGCGCTCTCTGGACACCGGCTCAGACGGTACACTCATCTTTACACTCTTACCCTCAGCTTTTTCTTTCGCTTGGGAAATAAACAGTTTAGATTATTTATTAGGATTAACCCCTTGAGATGTACCATAAAACCACAACAAATACATTAACAGAAGGGTGAAGTAGTATAAACACATACATATTCATATTACAAAATGTACATATCGATGAATACAATCACCACATAAACAGAAACAACAAGTACAGTCTGAAGTAGAATATTACTTAAATACCTTATATGATGCAATGGATCGAATGCTAGCAAATTATTCCAATCTATTGGACCCTTAAACATAAAAGCTCTTTTACCAATAGATTTTTTTTTTAAATGAATGAATTAATTCTGAACAAATTGTCTAACTTGATTATTTAATTTAATAATACGGTATATTGTTGTAAATAATACAGATCCTTAAAATGAATACATTTAAATATGACTTGAAGCCAATGAATATGTCGCCTTGTGATTTCTTGGGGTTTATATTGGAAGGTATGAGAGCTTCGCCATAACATTTGTGTCTCTTTTTATGCTTGCAGATATCAACATAATAAAGAATCAAATCAATAGTTTGTTATTTGTGAAGAAAGTCTGTGAAACGCGAATACAAAGGATACAATCAGGGAAGGTAAACAGATTTGTCATTTCATATTTCTTTCAATTTCTTGTATTATAAGTTCATTATTAATCTTTTAAATAAATATATATGTATATGTGTGTGTATGTATGTATGTATATGTATATATATGTATGTGTATATATATTTATTTATTTAAGAAACATTCTTTTTATTGTCATTAGTATTACCTTAGAAGATGTTTTTGTAAAAGTTTTGTAAATGAAACATAAACTAATTTCACAAAATATTTCCAGTTTGCAGTATTTTATTATTTTTTATTATTTTATTAATTGTGTATATGAGCAATAATTATTCTAAACATAAATGCTTAATTAAAATTCTTACATGCAAGTAAGCATATATGAATAATCAATTACAGCTAATTATGAATTTATTAAATATTTCAGAAATGGTATTTGTGTTTTAAAAACCTGTAATAAATTAATATTTAATTAATATTTGCATAATATTCGGCTTTAAAATATTATTTTTAAAATTTCAAGTTATTTTCACAGCTATTTTTTTTTATTCTGATAATTAATTAGCATGTTACTCCAGAATAACATGATTTTGTTGATTTATGAATTTATTTTAGTGATGTCAAACGATTAATCGTGATTAATGGCCTCCAAAATAAAAGCTCATATTTACAAAATATATTTGTGAGGACTGTGTATATTTTTGTTTATATAAATATAAGCAAATAAGCATGACATTATTGTATAAAATATTTGTTAATATTTATAAATAAATACTTTATATAATAGAAATTATATTTGAATATGTACATAAATATATTCCTTTGGTAGATTTTTATATTTTATGTACATTGTGTGTGTATTTATACATGTATATACACTGTACACATGTATATATTATCTAAATACAAACGTTTTTTCCATCTAATTTCTATTATTTTATTTTGAAAATATGTAAACGCAAATAAAGTATGACGTAGACATTTAACAGTGAGCATAAAGAATACATTGTTAATAATGTTAATAATAATAATAATTATAATAATGGCAACAACTTAAAACTACAATGATTAAAATAATAGTAAAAATAATCACGATTAATCATTTGACAACACTAATTTATTTACGTTTTTTGTGTGCCAAACAGGAAGTTGACGCTTTGAAACTCGCAGCTAATTTTGGGAAGTTGTGCGTGATTCCGCTGGAGCACATCCTGGTGCACAACATTGCTCTGCAGTTCTTCATGGGTGAGTTAACACAGATGCACACACTCTCCTCTGCTATTGACTTTATTCTTCTTGAATGATCGGCCGCAGCCATTGGAATTTTTTATTTATTTTTTTTCAAGACTTTCTCTCTCATTTACTTAAATTGATTTTAAGCAGGGCTTTATGTTAACACCCGTCAACCCGCCAAATGCGTGTAGATTTCAGCTTTGGCGGGTTAGACAGACACCTCCACTAGCCACTTTGGCTGGTTGAAAATCATTTTTAAATTGTAGTTTTCCTAAAAGCAGGGTTCGACAATATAAGGATGACCCAATATGCGAGCAAATGTGATCTTGGAATCGAGAAATAAAATAATTGTTATCATCACTGTGATCATCACTCGCGCTAACAGCTGATGTGATGCGCGCGACTGCCTAATGCGTGCGCGCTCCCGAATCGTGAAGCAACCTTTCTGTAAATGCAACTGTCATCGGTTCTCTTTCAAATAAACTAGACAAATAGTGATGAACATGCACCCACAGTCCTGATGCTTTGAAGAGCTCAAAATGTGTCTTTTTGTAAGCAGCGCCGGTTGCTTTCACTTTGAACAGATTATTAAATTGCCTAAAGTTAACCGTGAGCATGTGATCATTCTTTCATTATCACACACGGTATGTTTCACCTGCTTTCATTTGCTTACGGTTTTATTTGCTTTCATTTTTGTTAAAATGGTTTAATTATCATTGTTTTTTTTTTACAATATTGCTTTAATGGGAGATGAACTCTCCATTTATGTGCAGTCAACTGGTGATCCGAGAGATCTTTATCCAGGACAGATTACTGTGCATATTTCTGATACATGACAATAGTTACTTTTTAAAAGTCAATTGCTTTTCTTTCTTTTTTAAGAAATGTTTTGTTAAATAAAAAGTATAGTATACAGCTATACTTCGCTTGTTTTGACACAATAAAAATTTGTGGCTAAGAAATAATTGTTGTTTAGTGTGGTTATAGAGATAAATTTGGTAAATCCTTAATTTTGAGCTCTAAAAAAATGTGAAATCTAAACTAATGGCAATATAACACTATGGAACCATGACCCATTTGCTCATGCTCATTAAGCAAACTCATACTCGACACACAAAAAGTGAAATGAATGAGAACGCATGTGGACATAACACAAAATTTAAATCAAGTAATCAAGCATGTCAACGTCAAATTTATGCATATAAAATATATTGTCCCTACAACAAAATTGTGGCTAGTGAAAATACAGAATGGCTAGTAACATTGGAAAACTACTAGCCACAGTGGCCGGTGATTAAAAAAGTTAACGTAAAGCCCTGATTATAAGATGTTAAAAACAGCTCCTTCTGCTGCTTTGCAAACTGATATTTTCTTCTGATATGATTCTTCTATTTATTTATAGTCGTGAACACACGTTTTTATAGAGCAGGTAGTTTGATCGTCTATCATTCATTGTCATTTCTCTCATGGGCAACTGAACGGAAGTTCTAAAACTATTACAAACATGAGCACTCCTAATTATCAGCATAATAATCTCAACCCTCCACCATTTGTATGTTTGTCTAGACTACATGCAGTGCATGGGTGGGCAGGCGATTCTGTTCTTCTGGCTGACGGTGGAGGGCTATCGGGTGACAGCACAGCAGCAGCTGGAGGTCCTACAGAGCTGTCAGAGAGATGGCAAGAGGCAGAGCAGTCAGACCACTAAAGGACTGCTCAGAGCTGCAGCACTGGGGGTCTTCGACCAGTACCTGTCTGAGAAGGTGAGAGCAGTCACATTTACAATAGGTTACAATAAATGAAAGAGTTCATATCATGTGCTATTCTGGGAATGAGCTACAAGCACAGCAAGTGTTTTTCAGCAAACAGTTATCTTCCTGAAAGGTTAATGTGACTATTTTCAGGTTTCTTTTACAGCATCCGTCAAATAGATCTAAGCGTTAATTTAGCTGTTCAAGTGTAAAACAAGATGCACGAGCACCGTCAGGAACATCAGGCCAGTGTCTAAACTCCATTGAAAATGCTGTGGTAAAATAAATGTCCATATTTTAAAGGCATGGAGGGGAAAATTGAATCTGAAGCAGTGCATCTTGTCCGTTCTGAGACCCACTTTATATCGTATATCAATCAGGCAGTGAAGATCATTGATTTTTAAAGAAATCAGATCTTAAACATGGCAAATTTGTAATGTGACAGTTCACCAGAGGCAACTAAGCTGGCTGACTAAAGATTTAAGTCCCTGTGCACATACACCATTCATTTATTTTTATTTTAGAAATGTTTTTACTGTTTTTTTTTGCATTGTTTCACATGTTTTACACACTGTTATAGTTTGCTTATTTTTTAGTGCCAGCTTATTTCTTTCCTGCTTGTCAATCGCCAATCAAATATATGAAAACATAATGATTTTAAACATCAAGCAGCATAAGTTGTTGTTTTTGTTTAAAAATGAATGGAAGGGAATGAGGACAGAAGCCTTGTTTAATCTACAATCACGATACAGTACGATTTCTGTCATTTTAATCAATTAATAATTTATCCAATAATTCACCACATAGAAAAAACTGTTTAATTTGTACATTTTAAAGTAGATAGTAAGAAAGTTACTCATTCTTATATGAGCATGAATGTTGAAATAACAGCAGTCTAATATGCTGTAATTAATTTAGACTGTGCAGTTGTTACACAGTTGATTGCTTTATTCAGTTTCTGTTGCATTCTACTGTAAAATTAGTTCAATGGTTATTGCAGTCGTAAATTTGGTGATCTTTGGTGGCTGTTTAAACGCATGATTATCATGATTTTGAAAAAAAAGACAATCTATTTCCTGGTAAATAGTGGATAAGCTCAAAGCATTTAGACCTTGTTTACAACTGCAGCAAGTTCTGTAAACTTGTATTCATATTAGGTGTAAACCAGGGGTGTCCAAACTTTTTGGGCCGAGGGCCAGATGCAAAAAAAAAAAAAAGTTGTCCCGGGCCATACATTACATAAATTACACAGACACGCGCATATATATATATGTGTGTGTGTGTGTGTGTGTGTGTGTGTGTGTGTGTGTGTGTGTGTGTGAATATGTATATGTGTATATATATATATGTATGTATGTATGTAGTGTGTGTGTGTGTGTGTGTGTGTGTGTGTGTGTGTGTGTGTGTGTGTGCGTGTGCGTGTGCGTGTGTGTGTGTGTGTGTGTGAATATGTATATGTGTATATATGTATGTATGTATGTAGCCTATGTGTGTGTGTGTGTGTGTGTGTGTGTGTGTGTGTGTGTGTGTTATGGAATTATTTTAATTGGTTATTTTAATTCATCGTCCAACTGTGTTTCTAGAAAGACTTTTATTTTTAAAATCTTGAATCTTCTCTGGGCAAATTACACTTGCAACACTCATCCTTTATAAATTCTCCTTCAGTGAAAGGTTTCCTGTGCTGTGCGATTAGCTGGGCTACATCATAACTAGCCAGCGTAGAATTTTCTTGCACTTTATTAGCACAAAAAAAAACTGCTGTTGTTGAGCTGATAAGCCAGCTTCTATTTGTTTTACTTTTTGATCTCGTTCGGCACCAGCTGAAGGCCAGATGTTTTATTTTATAATGTCTTTTAATATTATATTCCTTCATTACTGCAACTGATTCCTGGCAAATTAAACAGACACATATTCCACTGACCTCTGTGAAGAAATTTTCTTTGCCCCATCCTGACTGAAATTTCCTGCACTCACTGTTGATTTTCCTTTTTCTTGCTTGTGCCATGGCTCGCCTAAACCTGATTATGAATCATGTTTCTTTCAGTTTGTTCGGTCCGTTTTACTTCATAACAGGAACTGCTGCCTAATTGAAGGCATGTAATAGCGACACCCGGTGGTTATTTATTGAATTACGTTCATTTTTGTATAGCGGGCCAGATTCTATTAATATTCATAAAAAGCCTCGCGGGCCGCCACAAAACTGATCGCGGGCCGCAGATGGCCCGCGGGCCGTAGTTTGGACACCCCTGGTGTAAACGGTCAAAAAATAGACAAAGAATTCATAATTTTTGACCGTTTACACCAGGGGTGTCCAAACTACGGCCCGCGGGCCATCTGCGGCCCGCGGGCCGTAGTTTGGACACCCCTGGTGTAAACGGTCAAAAATTATGAATTCTTTGTCTATTTTTTGGGTCATGGAATTAAATGCTTGAACTGGCCATATCACACAATAGAAAAAAATCCTAAGTGTTAAATCACTTTTATTGTCACATCAGCAGCAGCACGCGTGCTATGATGAGTGAAATGCTTAGGTGCTGATACAGACGGCAAATACAACAACAGTGCAAAAAACAAAACAAAAAAAACAGGACAATGTAAAATTGACAGTGATATGTGCAATGAATAGGTGTCCACATAGTTGCAGGCAGTATTGTTTCAAGTATGGATTGGTTAAAGTGCAGTGCATGCTGCATATTGATGGTGTGCAGTGAAGAGTCTGTGTGTGGGGTGTGTTAAGTGTTCATCAGCCTGATAGTCTGAGGGAAGAAGCTTTCCTTCAGTCGGCTGGTGCATGATCAAATGCTGCGGAACCGTCTGCCTGAGGGTTGCAGAGAGAAAAGTCTATGGCTTGGGTTGCTGGAGTCGCTGATGATTCTCTTGGCTTTCCTCATGCACCGCCTGGTGTAAATGTCCTGGAGGGAGGGAAGCTCACCTCGTACTACACGTCCAGCTGTTCGCACAATCCTATGTAGGCATTTGCGATTGCTGCTGGTGCTGTTTCCATACCAGGTGGTGATACAGCCAGACAGGATGCTCTAAACAGGGCAGGTGTAGATCGAGCGGAGGATGTGGGGGCTCAATTATTAATGCAGCAATTATTAAGCATCATATTAAGATCAAAACTGAGTTTATGTGCACTGAATTAGTTTGCTGTCTGAATGGATCAATCAAGTTCTGTACTGTGTAATTGAATGTTTGTGGGGTTTTTTTTTTTATTTTATTTTATTTTTCAGGCATCTCCTAGAGTTCAGGTGGACGAAGCGTCTGTAACCAGACTGGCTCAGAAACTCAACAAAGAGGATCCCACACCTGAAATATTTGATGAGATCCAGAGAAAGGTACATGTTTGTGAGCGTGCCTGTGTGATTTCTGCATTCTGCCCAGTAAAAAGCATACTCAAGTTTACTTCTATGGCACGTTTCATAAACAATGGTATTTCAATACGCTTTATATAAACAGGGCGAGTAAAAGAATCAATTATTTTAGTTTGGTTAACCCCGCTTAAGAAATAAATATTTTTAGTTTGTCTACAGAACAAACCACTGTTAAGTTGAGCCTTTAGGTTGCACTTTAGGCTGAATACTAGTGTCTTGTAGGGCTGTCAAGATACTGCAATTCTGTACCAGTCAATACAGAAGTTTTAAAAACGTCTATTTCCCGCTAACATTTGAGCGCTGTTGAGCACATTCTTAAACAGCGCTGATTTCTCATTGTGTTCACATGCTCAACAGAAATGACTGTGATTGGCCGTAAAGGTCATCAGGTCACCAAACTCACCGCTGTTTACTGAGTGTAAACAGATAGAGGGACTCTGGAGCGTTTCAAAGTCACATTGTTCAGCTGGTTTGTCTATAAGCTGACATACGAGCGATCCGCTGATGAATCGTGGCTATAAAATGCTCCACTGTCCCTGTATCTGTGGTTACACTTAATTAACAGAGGTGAGTTCGGTGACCTGATGACCTTCACAGCCAATCACAGTCCTTTCTGTTGAGCATGTGAAAACAAAGGCAAGTCAGCACTCAACTGCGCTCAAATGTTAGCAGGAAATGGACGTATTTAAAATTTCAGTATTGATTATTATCGAATTCCAGCATCGTGTCAACACTAGTACCTTGCAAAATAACTAGAAAAAAAGACAAAATAAATTAGTTCTGAGATATTAGTTGGTAAAAACTACAATATTTAAAAATGTGTTGAAAAAAATCCATCAACATAACTTGGGGAATTTTTCTAAGCATCAAAGGAGGGCTAATGGTTATGACTGCAGCACTAGCTCGTTTAATAAATGCACAGCTAAACAGATTTGAAAGTGCACCACTAAAGCATCTCTGTGTTTTTCAGGTGTATGATATGATGCTGAAGCACGAGCACTATTATCCCTCCTTTAGGCAGCATCCGCTGTACGTGCGAATGCTGGCGGAGCTGGACATGCTGAAGGAGCCCAGTTACAGAGGCTCTGATGACGGAGACGGAGGTGAGAAAAACACACAGAAGTAAAGCTTCTGTTAAAGCATCTTCACGTCTCAAACTGATCAATATTTCTCTGTTCCTCCAGAGTCTTTCAACGGGTCGCCAACGGGAAGCATTAATCTAGTATGTCAAGATCTTATCTGTGTATACATGAATCAGTGCTGAGTGTGTTGTTAATGGGGGGTGTAACTGTACACTATAATAACTGTTCAATACATACCTTGGTTGGAAGTCACTCATGTGGATGTTTAATGTTCAGCAGAGGAGCAAACTAAACATAAACTCGCTGCTTTTTTATTTGAATAAAAACATTTTAATATAAATAATTTTAATTATTGGTTTATTATGACAGGGTGTTCATAAGCCTGTCATGAAACCTTTATAAATCATGACATGTGCATGCTTATGTCAACTGTTGTTAAGTGTGATTTGCTCATGTTATTTTAAATGCAAAGATGAGATTGTTTGTTATGACTACTTGACATAAACATAACAACCAATCTTTATCTTTGGCATGACAACTTGACAATTAAAGACTTGTCATAAATCTGTCATAAACATGATTGTCATAAAGGCATTGTAATTGCTTCAAGAATATTTCTCTAATCACCTGTTAACTGTGTCAGTCATTAAAATGTCGTTAAATATTAATGACGCTCTTAAAAATGAGTAATAACACTTTTAACGAGACATTTTAATGACTGACACGACATTAATGGACTTTGCAGCGTTTCCAGCACACTGTAAAAACATCTGAAATGTTGTTTTGCTCATTTCTAAAATGCCTCAGCTAATAGTCTGTCATCACAGTGCTTCAGTATTATAAATATTATATTATTATTAGCTCCAGAACTGTCTTGAGCATCTGTCTGTGCTCCAAAAGAGTGTCTCACACTTCCAAAAGCCACCACATCCATTGCGTTTCGTCTTCTGAGGCGCAACTAATTTTTTAGAGAAGAAAAAAAATACCACAGTGGCTTTTCCTACCGCACAAAACAAAAATTGTCTGTCTGATATTTGTCACCAGTTTATCGGGAAGTGAGCAGTTCGTTCATTAATATTTAATGACATTTTAATAATAATGTACCGCTGTAGTTGAGGTAAAAATATTAATGATGCTGTTACAAAATTATGCCATATTTATAGTGGCTTCATGACAATCATGTTTATGACAGATTTATGACAGGTTTTGTTGTCTTAGTATTGTCAAGTTGTCATGACAAAGATAAAGAGGTTGTGATGTATCTGTATATGTCAAGGTGTCATAACAAACACGTCATCTTTGCATTTAAAATGTCATAATTGAACCAATGACACTTAACTGTTTAAAATCTCATTCACCTTCATGACACGTGTCATGTCATGGTTATAACGTTTTATTGACAGTCTTATGAACACCCCTTCAACTAAAGTGTTACTGTATAGTTTAAAAATAAAATCTTGGCTTATGCTAACTCCATTACTTGCACATTATGATCATATTAAAAGCTACAGCAAATCAGCTAATAAAGTTGCAGCTAAATGTTAACAGCTAACATTTGCTGTTTCCTGAATACACTCAATGTCTTGTCTAAGGTAAATGTAATGTTATGTATCATCAGCTATGTTTCCATCCACCTATATTTTATGCACATCGCATTAAAAAAGCTTAATGGGAATTCCAAGATGTGCATAAATGTTGAAAATGCGCATAAATGACTAGGATACACTTTTTATTCGGTAGGAAAAAAATTTCTTAAACTATGATGAAAACACTTTTACAGGATAAATTTCGGCATACACATTAAAAAAGTCATGTCATCATAAAAATTGGACGACATTAATAGACCTTGCAGCGTTTCCAGCACACTGTAACACATGAAATTTTCTGAAATGCCTCAGCCTAAAGTCTGTCATCACAGTGCTTCAGTATTATAATTATTATATTATTATTAGCTCCAGAACTGTCTTGAGCATCTGTCTGTGCTCCAAAAGAGCGCCTCACATTTCCAAAAGCCACCACATTCACCGCATTTCGTCTTCTGAGCCGCAACTCATTTATTACACAAGAAAAAAGACAAAATTGGCTTTTCCTACCGCACAAAACTAAAAAAAAAAATTCTGTTTAATATTTGTCACCAGTTTATCTGGAAGTGACTAGTTCGTTCTCTTTGCATGGAAACGCTGATTTATTTGCAAATCTTTTCCAGTTTTGTGCATGAATTTAATTAGCATCTTTGGATGGAAACATAGCTACTGTTTACTGGTTATTTTGTCGACATCTTTACAGCCTCACCTAAAAGATTGCTCTTTGGGTTTAAACATCAATATTGATTCATTAAAATGAAGATATGTTCATTTTTAGTTGTAATGTTAGACTTCCAGTGTCTGTGTTTTGTAGTCATTAGATGATCTCAGCAGCGGGAGTGTGGATGAATCTGTTCAGCTGCATGCCTTTATCTCAGATACAGGTGAGTTTTTGTTTTCTTTTTTTCCTCAAGTATTTAGTAAAGACATTTAAATTGTGTGTGAAGTGTTAAATATGTTGTATTTCATCTTATTAAATTCATCTATCTTAAATTATATTTCGATGTTTATTAAATACCCTCTCTAAAAACCTAAATCTAAATAATATATATACCCGCTTATGTTCTTTGAGTATGTCCTTTAAAAAGGTCTCCAAGTTCTGTTTAACCCCTTAACTGCCTTGACACTTTTTGTACATTGACATGAAAATGACATGTTCAACTTAAATGATTGCCAATCTTCAATAGCTTGGTGCACAGATTTAAGCTTAGTCTCATTTTAAAGAAGACAGTTGTCAGATAGTAGCTGAAGTGAAAAACATTCAAAAAGTTAAATTGACCAAAAGTTATCTACCTTTGTTTATACAAATATCTATACTTTAAGATAATAAAGGGGTCACCAATCTCAGTCCTGTAGGTCCGGTGTCCTTGCAGGGTTTAGCTCCAACTTGCCTGAACACACCTGCCTGGATGTTTCAAGTATACCTAGTAAGACCTTGATTAGCTTGTTCAGGTGTGTTTGATTAACGTTGGAGCTAAAATCTGCAGGACACCGGCCCTCCAGGAGCAAGTTTGGTGACCACTGATATAATACATTAAATATGTATTTTACAAAACATGTTTTAGTCTAAAAAAGCACATAAACTCAAAGCTAAATATCTGAACAAATTATATTTCAAATTGTTAGTTGATATCTCGAATAATTAGCTGCAGTACCAAACATGACCACCATACAGTTTCCATTCGGTGAACATACAAGGGTGCCCCCTAATGTCTTTAGAAATATGAACTGTATTTTTTCATACTTTTGACAATATTTTAAAATGGACATGAAATAGTGAAGTAGTATGAGCAGTTTGGTGGTATTTGAGTTTAATTTAGCCTCTAAAAAACTTCATTTTACATGTAGATTGCTGTAGCAAAGTAATGCTTCACGAATTTGAGTATCCTTGTTGAAAATTAATGAATAACTGATGCTCAGTAATTTCTATCAAAATTGCTATGGAAACTACTAGACATTTTAAGCTTTCAAATGATGTATAGTTTGTCATGATGGCGTGTTTAGACTACAATATTACAGTTTAAACATATTATCGTAAGTGCTCCCACAGGTTGTATGGTGACAGTAAATATATTTTTATCTATTACTCTTCCTACATAAACTGTGGTAAAATATGTATTCAGAAGTCTACGATATATATAATTTATCATTGTTGGATGTAAATGTAAATGTCCCGGTGGCAGGATGGTGACAGTAAAGGGGTTGAAGTCTGCTTGAAATCAAAATGTACTTTATTTTGCTAGATCACATGTTTTTTTTCTGAATGTGAATAATTAGGAAGTGCAAGTTAAATAGTTTGTTTTGGAAATCTTCAATGAAAGTCTGCTCATTTGCTTCTGCACCAAACTGAGGGTTTCCATTGCAACTGCACATTAATACACTCTCTTACCGTTAGTTTGCTATGAGAGAATGATGCAAAGGGAAGCCCCGCCCTCTACCCAGTATTGTGTTTCAGTTGAAAGTACATAACATACTGAAGTCCTCAGCAACTTCCAGTTCATGCTTACTTTAAATCAAGAATATTCTTTAAATGTGTATCAATCTCTATAGACTGTGTTATTTTTGTAAATGCTTTCCTTTCTTCTCCAGTCATAATTTCTCATGAGCTTCATTTATTCAAGACGATTTTCCCTTTGATTTCATTCTTATTCTTTTACACTCATTCCGTCAGCTTCATTTCTTTATTTTCTTACGTTCATCTTTTTTTCCCCCTCCGTCCCCCTGCTGCTTGTCTTCTGTCCTGTCTGCTTTGTGTTTGTCGTCGTGTTTGTTTCTTCTCCTGTCCTCATTTCCATCGCTCCTGCTTCTTCCTGCTGGCGTTCGGTAGCTGACGCTTTTCTAAACCCACTTCCTGTGGCAGGCGTCTGTAATGATCACGGAAAGACGTACGCACTTTATACCATCACCGTCATCCGCAAGAACTCAGACGGCAGTGAAGACACCTGGAAGACGTACCGACGCTACAGCGACTTCCACGATTTCCACATGCGCATCACAGAGCAGGTGAGCAGTCAATGCAAACAATACTGCACCTGTAAGGCTCGTAAGGTTATGCAGATTGTAATTACATTTGAAAATAATTTTCTTATTTGCATCTGAAATCAAGAGAGTTTGATCTTTGATTTGTAACTTTAAACTGCTAAAAGTGTGATATTGCGTTTATACAACACTTCGACGCCATAATCGTGTAAATAAAAAAGAAAATCAAACATCAGAGTCTATAAAACCCTTTTGTACGAGGAACTACTTTCTTCATTCACATCTGCAGCTGACGTCAGAACAGCAGAAACCATTGCTCATGCACAAATGTCACTTTAGAGCTAGTATTGAATGATTCTCTAGCGTAATGTCTAAATTGATGACAAAACAGGTGATTTTGCTTATATTTTAAGATTATAAGGCTGAACAGCATGAGATACCATCAGTCTACAGAGATTTCCCACTATTTCTCTGTTGCAATCGGGATCTCACAATAAGTAACCCTGCAAAAGCCAAAGCAAACACTACCAGATTACAGAGGTATAAATACAGCATTCCAACACACAAAAGAGAGAGATCGACTTAGAATGTCACCTACCTGATTTATAATGATTTGGTCAGCTGTAGTTTGAAATATGAAAAGAAACGCTGAGTTTTTCCTCCCTTTGGGACTTATGCAGTCTCTGTCGCCATCTGGTGGTCAACCGTATTTTTTTTTAAATAAATATTTAACATAGGCACTATCCTTATAAATAAACTGCAATCTAAACGTCTACATTCTTGCCTTAAAAAAGTCTCGAAAGTACATCCAACAGCTGCAATATTTGTCAAACTGTAGTGAGTTTATTGATCTGCTGTCACTATGTGTGGGTGAAGTAATACACAAGGGTGAAGCGGCTGTCCGTGTGCTGTTATTGCATAATATCGCACAGCTATCAGCCAATCAGATTTAAAAACCAGACAGAACTGTTGTGTGTGTATGTATATTTGTGTATGGGCAAATGCGAGAGCAACAAATCATTCTGTTAAATTCTATTTAAATTGTGTTAACTAAATTTAAATGCAATTTATGCATTTATGTATGTAAATGTAAATACTAATTAAAATTAATAAATTAATAAAAATTAATAAAATTAATAAAATTAAATGTAAATACGCAATTGACTTTTTCCCATTTATGTAGAATTTTGGTGTGAATGTGCAATGTGAATTATTGTTATGATTAATCATTGTGACCAAATTTACTTTACCTTAATTAACTCATTTTAAAATAAAATCTTATTTTAAAAAGTGATACTAACATTTTTGATGATGAATTTGTAGTTTTATAAAATAAGAAATTAAATATATATTTTTAATCGAAATTTTCTCTTATATACTATGTACACACACACACATACACAAATAAAAAGTATATAAATGATTTGAAAAATAAATGACTAAAATTTATTTATAATAAATATATAAATGAAAAATAAAAATGTGAAATAAAATTTTGAAAAAAAGGGAAAAATCAAGAGAAACTAAAAATATATAACATTTAGTTGAATGGTTGTAGATTTGTGCAAATATTTTGTCTGAATTTCAGTCTATTATCTTTTTATTTCTAAAGAGGTTTAAAGACTAAAACATTATTTTAATAAATATTAATAATATATTGTATATATTCACTTAGAAATGGATAGAAATATTAATTTACTCATGTTGCGTGTGTGTAATTATTATTATTTTATTTAAAATTTGGAGATTAATTTTTTTATTGGCAACACTGTGTACTTTTAAGGTATCAATTTATAACATATTCAATATTATTATTATTATTATTATTATAAAATGCTATACTTTTTTAGTAAAATGTGAAAAAAAATATGATGTTGACTACTAATATTAGTAATAAAATAGTAGCTATTTATTGAGCTTATATGCAAAGGGACCGAGACTCCACAGCGCTTTGTAAATATCATTCACCTGCAGTAAAATCAGCTTTGGGCTTGATCTGAATCTGACCTGATTGGATTTTATAGATGATAGATAGATGTTCACTAACCCAGTGGTTCTCAAAGTGGGGGTTGTGGGACAATGAGGGGGGGAGGGGGGATGGTGATTCCAAAAATCAAATCAATTTCATTAAACTGTTAGAATTACCATATTTTATCCATAACCTACTGAAGAACAAAATAGTAGTTAATAGTAACATTGTTAACATGTTAAAAAGAAACATTTAAAAACAACATGCAAAAAATGCCATCAGCCTTTCGATTTTATTGCGACCCCTAGGGTGATTACGTTAAATTAAATACGTTATGTTAAAGACACAGCAATAGAGTCAAATGCAGCACATTGCTTTTATGGCATCAGGTTACACTTTTTGACACCTTTACGACCCTCACATACATTAAAAACAAATAAATGCAGATCACAACTGAACATGGAGGATGGTTAAACGATGACAAGACGTGGGCCTATTTGTTTGTGTGCAAGATTTATATATGTATAACCACCTAAGAGAATATTGGGGGTGGCGAGTCACTGGCATTGTTATTTTGGGAGTCGCGGGCTAAAAAGTTTGGGAACCTTTGCACTCACTCACGTGCCTTCTCTGTAGTTTGAGAGCCTTGCTCCAATTCTCAAGCTTCCTGGCAAAAAGACCTTCAACAACATGGACAGGGAGTTCTTGGAGAAGAGGAAGAAAGACCTGAACGCTTATTTGCAGGTGTGTGAGATCAGAGCGCATGTTTATTTTAGATTCTGTGGATTCAGTTTTGCTGAGAGCTCAGTTTTGTCTTCCAGCTGCTGCTGAATCCGGAGATGGTGAAAGCCTGTCCGATTCTGATGCCCTACGTTTACGACTTCCTGGAAAACAAAGCGTACAGTAAAGGCAAACGAGAATTTGCACGCAAGGTGAGATAAACACATGCAAAACAGTCTGTTTCGAACTATTGGTGATGGTGTTTAGCATCTCTTAGCCGTTCTTCATCAAAATATCTGGTTTATTTTCAGTAATCTATTTTCATATACAGTTGAAGTCAGAATTATTTGCCCTCCTGTGAATTTTTTTTCTGTTTCAATTATTTTCCAAATGATGTTGAACAGATTCAGGAATTTTTCACAGCATTTCTTATAATATTTTTTCTTCTGGAGAAAGTCTTATTTGTTTTATTTCGTCGAGAATAAAAGCAGTTTGGAATTTTTTTAAAGCCATTTTAAGGTCAATATCATTAGTCCCCTTTAGCAACATTTGTTTTGGATTGCCTGCACACTGTTAAACAATGACTTGCTGAATTACCCTAACTTTACCCTAATTAACATAGTGAAGCCTTTAAATGTCACCTAAAGCTGAATACTACTGTCTTGAAGATTATCTAGTCAACTATTATGTGCTATCATCATGACAAAGATAGAATAAATCAGTTATTAGAGTTGAGTTATTAAAACTATTATGTTTAGAAATGTGTTCTCTCCGTTAAGGAGTAATTTGGCTAATAATTCTGACTTCAACTGTACACTGAAAAAAAAAATGATCCAAATCAAAACTGTAAAATCAGCACTCGCCTACAGGTTGCTTTTTAGTTTGTGGTTAGTATAATTTGTTATAAAAAAATATGCTTATCGAGGCTGCATCTGTTTTATGACAAATACTCATAAACTGTAATATTACAGTACAATTTTTCTGTTCTCTAATTCAATACATGTTAAAATTTGACTTGCTACTGTGATTCAAAGCTGAATTGTCATCATCATCATCACTCCAACCTTCAAATCTGCTAAATATAATAATTTATTAAGGATTATATAATATTTCTCATTATTAACAATGTTGAAAACAGCTGCTGCTTAATATTTTTGCGCTTAAATTTTACTTTACTGCCACTTTTGATCATTTTAATGAACAATAAAAGTATTAAAGGGATAGTTTACAATATATATATATATATATATAGATAGATAGATAGATAGATAGATAGATAGATAGATAGATAGATAGATAGATAGATAGATAGATAGGTAGGTAGGCAGGTAGGCAGGTAGGTAGGTAGGTAGGTAGGTAGGTAGGTAGGTAGGTAGGTAGATAGATAGATAGATATAGATGTAGGTAGGTAGATAGATAGAAAGATAGATAGATAGATAGATAGAGAGATAGATAGAAAGAAAGAAAGAAAGAAAGAAAGAAAGAAAGAAAGAAAGAAAGAAAGAAAGAAAGAAAGAAAGAAAGAATTGACTCACTCTTAAGTGCTTCCAAACTTTTTTCTATTGAACTCAAAAGAAGATATTTTGAAAAATGTTGGAAACCTGTAACCATTGACTTCTATAGTAGGTAAAACACAAATACCATGGAAGTCATAGTATTTCCTCTCACATACACCCCCACACTCTCCTCATAACGTACACTTCTATAAACTCGGCATTATTTATTATTTGCACAATTAAAATTGCACATATTTACTTTGCACTAATTCATGTTGAATTGTCCATCTGCATTCCTCTAATTATTAATAGCAACCTGTACATATATTCATCTATTGCAAATCTCTGTTCATAGCTAATACAACCTGTATATAATATTCATAGTACATCCATCTGTACATATCACCATAGTTTGTCCGTAATTGCACTTTATAACTTATAGCTGTATCCTGCACTTGCTGCTATTGCACTCCTGGTTAGACCTGCATTCTTTGCCAAACAATCTTCTTTTATGTTCAACAGATGCAGGTTTGTGACAATGGATGAGTAAATGATGACACAATTGTAATTTTTGTGTGAACTATCCCTTTAATTTCTTATAAATTCCTTACATTTTCTCCAGATCTTTACAGTAGATATATGTTTCTATTGTTAATCACGTATGTAAGCTTTATGAATAATTAAGCCAACTAATCAAATCGAAATCAGTATTAAAATAATATGAAAAGGCCACAGATGCTGCCTTTAACACCCCGACAGCTTTGATCATCTGGATAAATGGACGGATAAATAGAGGATGTAAAACGGACTAAAGCAACGTTCATTACTGAAACCATATATTGTTAATTGAGATTCGGGACAACGTGAGGAATAACAACCATGGGCTCTGCAGGAAACATCAGCAGGTCTAATGGCAGTGGGAAAGACAATGATCCACTGATCCTGGTACAGCTGAATACTGCAGTTCAGTAAATACACATACAGTTGAAGTCAAATTTGTTAGCCTTCCTGTTAAATTTCTATTCTTTCTGTCATAGTTAGTGCTGTTTATTACAGAGAAGGGTTTTTCAACAAGTTTTTAAAGTTTTAATAACTAAATAATATGACATTGTAATGGTGACTGTCATGAAAATAAAATCTTAAGGGGCTAATAATGTTGAGCTTAACAAAAAAATTAGTAAGTAAGTAAAATAAAACTTTCCCCAGAAGAAATATTATTATAGGAAAATATTTTTCTGTAAAAAAAAAAAAAATAATAATAATAATAAAAAATAAAAAAATATAAATATATACACACACACACACACACACATGCATGCATGCATACATACACACTATCGGTCAAAATTTGTGATTTTTAAATATATTAAGATAAGCTTCTGCTCGCCAAGGTTGCATTTATTTTATAAAGAATACAGCACACATTGTAAAATGTTATTGCACTATATAATAACTGTTCAAAAGTAGTTTATAATTTAATTAAAAATGTATTTCAAAGATTTAAAGATGAATTTTCAGCTTCCTTCTGAAATCACTCTAATGTGAATTACTATTTTTGTTATAAATTATTTTATTAATATTATTATTATTATTATAAATGGTGATAGTAATAAACGCTATAATGTCTGGAAAAATAATTTCATTTGAAACTACATGCAATAATGCATAAATAAATAATAAGTAAATAAGTATTTAACAATTTAATATTTTTGTTTTACATTTAATAAATGCCGCCTGGATGAACAGAATATTTTTTTTAAATTATTAAACAAAATTAATACAATAAAAAAAAAACTGACCCAAAATTTTTCACTGGTAGTGGATATATTATTTATGTATTCTTCGTAAAGTGGCTAATAATATAACTAATCATTTTTTAGTTGCTACTAGCTACTAAAAAAATAATTAAAAAACTAAAATCTAAAAACTGCTTTTATTCCAGCCTATATATATATATATATATATTATATATATATATATATATATATATATATATATATATATATATATATATATATATATATATATATATATATATATATTTATATATTTATTTATATATATATATACACACACACACACACACACATATATATATATATGTGTGTGTGTGTGTGTGTGTGTGTGTGTGTGTGTGTGTGTGTGTGTGTGTGTGTGTGTGTGTGTGTGTGTATATATAAATAAATATATAAATATATATATATATATATATATATATATATAAATATATATATATATATATATATATATATATATATATACATATATATATAAATATATATATATATATATATATATATATATATATATATATATATATATATATATTTATATATATATATATATATATATATATATATATATATATATATATATATATATATATTTGGAGAAAATATATATTTCTTAAGGGGCTAATAAGATTGACCTTAAAAATAAAAAAGAATATATTCACATCATATTAAATAATTAAATATTACAATAAATACAGAAGGTAAATAAAATAATATGTTGCAAAAATAATTGCTTTTGCATGAAACATGACTTGGGAAATATTTGAATAATATTTAATAATTTAAATATAATTTACTTTGAATAATCTGAATATACAGTATATATAAAAAAATCTAAAAAAACAGCCAAAATATTGGGAAATATTTGAAAAAGAATTCAAATTTTACAGGAGGGTTGTGAACTATAATAATAAAATAATATTGTCTTCAACTGTACGAGTGTCTAACAGTGCTGAATCATCAGAGCGGAGCGGCGTAGAGTTGTTTTTCTGACTGGATTCTCAGTGTTTGTAAATCTGTGCTGTTCTCTGGACTCGGACAGATGGACACGTTTGTGAATCCTCTCCGGAGCTCCATGAGGAACGTGTCCAACGCCGTCAAGTCCCTGCCGGACAGCCTGGCCGAGGGAGTGTCCAAAGTGTCGGCGGACATGGGCCGCATGTCAGAGAAACTTGGCCAGGATATTAAACAGTCCATATTTAAGGTAGATCACCACGGAGAATCACAGAACACAAGGAGCGAGAGCCAAACCATCTGACACCTCAACATCTGCATGTCTATTCATTTGTCTGGGAGTCTTTTCCCATGCATAGTGTAGCAGATCTGGGAAATACAGTTACATGTAGGCGAAAAACTTACGATGGGACTTTTATTATAATTTAATGTATGTTACTAATACAGATGTTTCTGCTCCGCAGGTGCCTCCTTTAATCCAGAAGTCTGACATTGATCCTGAACACTGCCGCGTCTCGGCTCAGCTGGACGACAATGTAAGTCAGATAAATCAAAAATTTATTGATTTGTTGATTTACACACATTCATACATAGTCATACACAAACATACACTTACAAGCATGCATGCACACGTCTGTGAGTGTGTTTGTTTGGGTCTGTCAGCTTGATGATGCTGTTTTTCTGAGCAGGTGGATGATAATATTCCTCTGAGAGTGATGCTGCTGCTGATGGACGAGGTGTTTGACCTGAAGGATAGAAATCAGTGGCTGAGGAGAAACATCAAAAACCTCCTTCAGCAGCTCATCAAAGCCACGTATGGAGACACCATTAACAGGTGCGATACACACGCATATATATATATATATATATATACACATGAGCACACACAAATACACATACATGCATTCAAATACACACACAAAAGCATTCATACACGCATGCATGAATACACATGCATTCATATACACACACATGCATAAATACATTCATAGACAAATACACATACATGCATTCAAATACACACACAAAAGCCTTCATACACACATGCATGCATAAATACACATGCATTCATATACACACACATACATAAATACATTCATAGACAAATACGCACACATGCATTCATATACACACACAAAAGCATTCATACACACATGCATTCATATACACACACATACATAAATACATTCATAGACAAATACACATACATGCATTCAAATACACACACAAAAGCCTTCATACACACATGCATGCATGAATACACATGCATTCATATACACACACATACATAAATACATTTATAGACAAATACACATACATGAACAAGAACAATATTGGTACTCATTTCAAATCTAATCTCAGTTATTTTAGGTCATAAAAGACAAACAAATAGATATTTAAAAAGATAAATGTACAGAACAATCATCATGCCTTGTCATATTTTAATGAACAACACTTTTTATTTTGAATAAGCTATGTGTTTCATTTAGATGTGTTTTTAACTGATTTATTAACACCTGTATGTATTTTAGTGTTTATTTGAAATAGCTTTGTCATTCATAAACCCTTAGTAATTTATTCAGAGAACCTTATAAACAAGGAATCTGAAAAGTAAATAATTGAATAATGAGCATGTATTTCGTCTCATGGCAGGAAAATCGTAGATCACGTGGACAACATGACGTCTCCTGAGCAGGTGTCTGATTACGTGAAGAGATTCAGGTGAGGGTTTCACACATGCGTTTGTTGTATGGTCTGAAATGTTTGTGGCTCTGTTTTGTCTTCTGATTGGTGTTTTTTTGACTCTGCAGAGACTCTTATTGGCCGAACGGGATCCTGGCCGAGACGCCACCCCGCAGAGACAAAAACCTGCGCATGAGGACACGGGTCGCTGCCAAAACCACACTCCTGGGAATCATGCCAGGTACACATACACACTTCAGCACGAGTCTGTAGCACAGAATATGCTGTTTTTGTGCACTTTCAGCATCGGTGATAGTAAAAAATATGTATTAAAATATAAAAAAAAAAATACTACAGAAGTCAATGGTTACCGGTTTCCAACATCATTCTGTTAAACACAAAGGATATTTTGAAAAATGTTGGAAACCTGTAACCATTGACTGTTTATAGTAAGAAAAAAAACTAAAGAAGTCAATGGTTACCGGTTTCCAATTTTATTCTGTTAAACACAAAAGAAGATATTTTGAAAAATGTTGGAAACCTGTAACCATTGACTGTTTATAGTAAGAAAAAATACTAAAGAAGTCAATAGTTACCGGTTTCCAATTTTATTCTGTTAAACACAAAAGAAGATACTTTTTGAAAAATGTTGTAATCCTGTAACCATTGACTGTTTATGGTAAGAAAAAATACTACAGAAGTCAATGGTTACCGGTTTCCAATTTTATTGTTAAACACAAAAGAAGATATTTTGAAAAATGTTGTAAACCTGTAACCATTGACTGTTTATAGTAAGAAAAAAAACTAAAGAAGTCAATGGTTACCGGTTTCCAATTTTATTCTGTTAAACACTAAAGAAGATACTTTGAAAAATGTTGGAAACCTGTAACCACTGACTTTCATAGTAAAAGAAAATACAACAGAAGTTGGTGGTTACCGCTTTCCAACATTATTCTGTTAAACAAAAAAAAGATACTTTGAAAAATACTGCAAACCGGTAACCATTGACTTCTGTAGTATATATCATTTACTATGGAAGACAATAGCTGCTTACATGATTTCTAGGGTTTAATTTTTGCACGCATTTTATATTCATAGAGATTGAAATATTCATTTAGTTGATTAAAAATACAATAATAACTAATACTGTTTTATTAAAAGTTAAAATTACTTTTATTTTTAATTTTAATATGCATTAAAAGGTATGTTATTCATGTGCAAAATCTTCAGCATCGTTACTCTAGTGTTCAGCGTAGGGCTGTACAAATAATCGAAATCGAATCGCAACTGGAAATAAGCTGCGATTAAGAAATATGTATGTATTGTTTAATCTCCCCCGCCCAGAGCAAATGCAAGACTGCTGTCTGTGTGTGACAGACTTACTAGCCAATTGAGTGAGCACACTTTTGTTGTGACCAATCAGAATTGCGCAACCGAGCTATACGGAACGGCCACAATAAAAAGCAAACAGGAAATCAGTTGAAACTATTCTTGAGCATCGAGTCCTCATCTGTTCATATAACAAAATGAACCCTCTATTACCTAATCAGCTCAGCATTAAGACATTACAGTCATTTTTCTCTAAATCCGAATAATTTAGCATTGTAAAAACTCACGACCCAGGCAATTTCTCCTGTTTCCAGATGAGTTGAAGCACATCATCGGAGCAGACACCACTCGTAAAGGCATCCTGCGTGTGTTCGAGATGTTCCAGCACCAGCCGCTGAACCGCCGTCTGGTCTACGTCTTTCTGGAGGGCTTCCTGGAGACGCTGTTCCCTCAGTACAAGTTTCCCGAGCTCTTCGAGAAGCTCCACTCGCGCTCGCCGCGGGTGCTCAAATATTCACACAAATTACGCAGCTTGCAGAAGAGGTGACAGCCGGACGCTCCTCCCGCCCAAACGCAGACGGAGAGCAGAAATCAGAGACACGTGCGGAGCCCCAATGGAGGATCTCCACTCAAAACATGCCTCTCTTTATCTCTCAGTGCCTCCTGCTGCTCTCCTTCCAGCACTGTACTGTACTGTACACGGCCGTAGCACAGAGGAGTCACTGATCATCCAGAAGCGCTCGCAGACACTACGAGAGACTGAGCACCGAGCGTTTCCGTTTGCATTACTGAGCTGATGTTTTTGGATGACACTGTGTAGGTATATACAATTTACTTTGGGTTATTTTTATTTTGTGTTTGGCAGCGGTCGCTTATCATCGTCAATACTGTATGGCGAAGGAAAATCGGACCGAATCAACCTATGCACCTTAAAGGGGCAGTTCACACAAAAATGAATATTTAGTCACTATTTATTCACCCTCAAGTGAGTATAAAGGTTTATGAGTTTCTTCTGTTGAACACTAAAGAAGATACTTTGAAAAATGTTGCAAACCTGTAACCATTGACTTCTGTAGTGTTTTTTTTTTACAAGTTTCCAACATTTCTCTGTTTAACACAAAAGAAGATACTTTTAAAAATGTTAAAACCCTGTAACATTGACTTTCATAGTAAAAAAAAAAACACTACAGACATCAATGGTTACCGCTTTCCAACATTATTCTGTTAACACAAAAAATGTTTTGAAAAATGTTGGAAACCTGTAACTATTGACTTTCAGAGTAAAAAAAACATTACAGAAGTCAATGGTTACTGCTTTCCAACATTATCCTATTAAACACAAAATAAGATACTTTGAAAAATGCTGCAAACCAGTAACCATTAACTTCTGTAGTATTTTTTTACTATGGAAGACAATAGTTACAAGTTTCTAACATTGCTCTGGTAAACACAAAAGATGATACTTTGAAAAATGTTGGAAACCTGTAACCATTGACTTGCATAGAAAAAAAAATACTAAAGAAGTCAAAGGTTACCAGTTTCCAATTTTATTCTGTTAAGCACAAAATAAGATACTTTGAAAAATGGTGCAAACCGGTAACCATTGACTTCTGTAGTATTTTTTTTTACTATGGAAGACAATGGTTACCGGTTTCCAACATTAATCTGGTAAACACAAAAGAAGATACTTTAAAAAATGTTGAAAACCTGTAACCATTGACTTTTGTAGTAAAAGAAAATACTACAGGAGTCAGTGGTTACCGGTTTCCAGCATTATTCTGTTAAAAAGAAAAAAAATTTTTTGAAAAATGTTGCAAACCTGTAACCATTGACTTACACAGAAAAAAACTACAGAAGTCAATGGTCATCAGTTTCCAACATTATTCTGTTAAACACAAAAGAAGATACTTTGAAAAATGTTGGAAACCTGTTACCATCGACTTTCATAGAAAAAAAAATACTACAGAAGTCAATGGTTACCGGTTTCCAACATTATTCTGTTAAACATAGAAGAAGATACTTTGAAAAATGTTGGAAACTTGTAACTATTGACTTTTATAGTACAGAAGTCAGTGGTTACCGGTTTCTAACGTTTTCCATCTTTTGGGTTTGACAGAATAAAGTAGCTCGGGTGATTTAAATGATGACTGAAATTGTATTTTCGGGTGAATTGTCCCGTTGACACACTCATTACAAGCAGAACCGTATGAAGATAAGATGCGGCTGTTTTTTGTTTTGTTTTGTTTTAGAATCAGAAGATTTGTGGCACTGAAACGGAATTAGGTGTATTTTAATCCTGCCAACCAATCTGGTTGCTTGAAGTGGGTGTGGTTTAAAATGGGTCCCGCCTCCTTAGCCTTTTGCATCTAATATTTAAGCTAATGCCGTAATCACGATCTAAACCCCTCGAACATATCAGGTGGAGTTGATGTGCAGGACGTTCAGTGTAGAGGACGGAGCAATGCTTTAACGAATGTACCTGTCCATGTTTGTGTGAGTCCTGTTTTTATAGATCGGTCCATTTGAGGGTTGTGTACATGTGTGTGTGTGTTGTTGTTTTTATAAGTACTTTATTTTAGAAAAGCAAGTGTAGCACTACACTGCAACTGTCCCATGCCGAAGACTGTTTCAGTGTGTAGATTCAGCCTTAAATACACGACTGAGAGACGCGTGTTGTAGACGTAGCTTTCCCCTCACACACTAACGTACAATCTCACACACACATATACAAATACACACTTGCATATATACACAAACAAATATGCACACACACTCATATAAACACGCGCATATACATAAAACATGCACACACACACACACACACAAACAAACACTCACACACACATGTATATATACAAAAACATACATATACACACACATATATACATACAAACTTGCACAAACATGTATATAAACATGCACAAACACAAACCATATACACACATACAAACAAATGCGCACACACACACACACACGCACTTACGTATATGTATATATATATATATATATATATATATATATATATATATATATACACACAAACACACACACACACAAATTTAAATGCATTCATAAACACATACATACACGCACACACATACACATGCAAGCACATATACAAACTCATACGCACACACATACAGTATATACACAAAAACATGCACCCACATACGTGTATACACATACATACACACTCATTCACATGCACACACAAACACACACTCATATACACACAAGTGCACACAAACATATAAATATATATTTACATACACATATTTACATGCACTCAGACACACATACATAAACACTCACATGTGTGTATACATACACAGTGTATGGATGTGGGTGTTTATGTATGCATTTCTATGAGTGCGTATAAATGTGTGTGTGTCTGTGTCTCTGTGTGTGTGTGTGTGTGTGTGTGTGTGTGTGTGTGTGTGTGTGTGTGTGTGTGTGTGTGTGTGTGTGTGTGTGTGTGTGTGTGTATATATATATATATGTGTGTGTGTGTGTGTTAAGATACACACACACACACACACACACAAATACAAATACTCACGCGCGCCCTCATTCTCATTTGCACACGCGTAAAGGAGAAATGAACTGTCCAAATCTGATTTTTGTTATTTTGTTTGTGCAATACGTTTCTTTAATGCATGTTCAATAATAATCGTATATGGGATGATGATAATGATGATGATGATGATGATGATGATGATGATAGTTTCCAAATATATCTGAGTGAGGAATTTCAGAAGCGAATCCAAAACCACCGAAAACATTCCGTTGTCTGTAAATGGCTTCTTTTAAAGGACTTGTTTTATAAGTCTGGCTTTTATGCTGTGTGTCGGGGACGTCTTTAACGTTGTTTTTAATGTTTCCTCACTCCTGCCGTTTTCCGTGGATTTCTTTGGCTTTTAGGAACGAGTGAAAGCACATTGTAGGTGAATCGAAGCTCAAAACATGCAGATTTAGAGGTCAGAGGTCGACAGCCGCTAAAGCACACAGATGCCAAACACTCGACACGCTGCTACTAATGAGGTTTTTCCTAATTAGCATTTCGTTTTGCTTTCTAGAGCAAATATATAAAGAAACATAAGATACAATTACTTACAGGGATAGTTTTCTTAAAATAAGATACAATCACTTCAATAGTTCACCCAGAAATGTAAATATTTACCTTGTTTTAAATATGCACAACTTTCTTTCCTCTGTTAACAACCTACACACACAAAAATATATCTAAAATTAATTATGTTGGTCACCACTAGTGAATAACTTCTGTAGTAATTTATTTGTTCTTACTGTGGAAGTAAATTTTCCAACATTCTTCAAAATATCTTCTTTTGTGTTCTTCAATTAAAACGAAACTCAAATTGTTTAGATTCACTGGAGTAAAGAGCAAATTAGATTTTTTGGGTGAACTGTCCCTTTAAGAAACCAAAAATGTCTTGATTTCTAGATAAGATGCAAGCAAGATGCTGAAAGCAAGAAAAATGTGCTAATTTCTACTCTAAATTAGCTGGTTACACTTTATAATAACCACACACTATAAATCATTTATTAAGCATTAGCATCTAGTGTGTTGAGCATTAACTCTACATTAATAAGCGTTAGTAAGCAGTTTATAACTGCAGCTACAAATGCTCTATTCTTGACTTACAAACATATTTAAAATGTGCTTAATAATTGTACTTTCATACTTTGTAAATAGTTTATTTTTCATCACTAAATTAAGTATCGCATTATTTACAAAGCAGTTGTATTTAAGAGTAGTTGAGGGTTTTAGGATCATTCAGAATGAGTTTTCAGAACTATTGAAATCAACGTTTGTGTGTCTTTTTATTCAGACATATGTTAATTGTTTTGTGTATTAATAAATGCTTTAATAAATCAACTTCATCTAGTTTTGTGACCTAATCTAAAGTGAGGACTATTTAAGCTTTTTAAATCCTTTATAAATGACAAATAAAGGCTCAGTCATATTCTAAACAGGAAAAATGACATTATTCATTCCGATTCATTTAAAGATGCACAAATGAAACTGCACTTCAGATGAAAAATAAATCTGCAACCTTACCTAAAATAAAACCTCTGTAAAGTTTAAACATTGCATCT
The DNA here is from genome assembly GCF_049306965.1 of Danio rerio. Lineage (NCBI taxonomy): Eukaryota > Metazoa > Chordata > Actinopteri > Cypriniformes > Danionidae > Danio > Danio rerio. The sequence goes on along the minus strand of NC_133194.1, from coordinate 2,423,369 downwards.
TATTATAGTGTTAATTTATTATATTGTTGTTGTTGTTTTATCCAGTTTTGTATTTTGACACTCCTGTTATTTGGCAGTGTTTAAAGATAAGATTGCAAAGATTATTGTTCATTTGATTCTCAGCTTTTATTTTTCATTTATAAGAGATTTATAAAGCATGAATAGTCCTCACTTTAGATTAGGTCACAAAACTGTGTGAAGTTGAGGTAATAAAGCATTTATTAACATATTAGTTAACTATTAGTGTATGCCTGAATAAATAGACATAACTTTTGATTTCAATAGTTTATTAACCATTTATTAACTCATTCTGAATGATCCTAAAACCCTCAACTACTCTTAAATACAAATGGTTTGTAAATAATAATGCGATACTTAATTTAGTAATGAAAAATAAATCATTGACTAAGTATGAAAGTACAATTATTAAACACATTATATAGGTGGTTATAAGTCAAGAATACAGCATTTGTAGCTGCAGTTATAAACTGCTTACTAACGCTTATTAATGTAGAGTTAATGCTTAACAGATAATGAATTCAGTAGATGCTAATGCTTAATAAATGATTTATAATGTGTGGTTATTATAAAGTGTTATCAATTAGCTTTATATTTCTGACCTCCATTTGCAGATATTTCTCTTGGTTTAAGCATAAAACTCAATATCATTTTGCTTCTCGCGTACAATAATATGACATGGAAATGTTTCGATATTTGTCCTGTAACTTTACACTTCAGTCACAGCATTTTGCCAAAAAATCCACGCGTCATATTTCACCTCAAAATAACAATAAATGATTTTTCATAAAGAAAATAAATCTTTTTAGTGCATCGATTAATCAAACTTTCCTCTCCTAATGTGTGTCATGTAAATAACATCTGAATATCAACTAATAAAAATACATATTTATTAAGCAAAGTATTAAACAAATAAAAATGAACACATTTCTTATTAAGAATTGGGCCGTGATGATAATTAAGGGGGAATTATATCAATCATTTATGCAATTTTTTTATCTTTGGAGTGAAATATGACCTGATAAATGTTCTTTAATTTCAGGTTTCATAGCATTAATTCTTGAGACCTGATTGAGATCATCACAAAAATAAAAAATAATGCATATAGATGATAAATAACTGTACGCATTAAAATAAAGACAGCACTTAAACTCCTCACTGAACATTGGCTGAGTTGCTCTTATTATTATTATTATTATTATTATTATTATTATTATTATTATTAATATTATTATTATTACAGTCAGCTGTGATTGGCCAGCCATCACAATTTTACTCCTCTGATTGGCCTGTTTGTGGTCTCTGCTGGCTGTCACTCAGAGCTGAAGTCTGCTCTGATTGGTTGAGCCACACTAGAGCAACCTTCCCTTTAAATTCACTGAACAGTTAATATGATTGCATCTGATTTCAGATTATTATTATACATTTTTGCGTTCTGAATCCTCTTCTTTAAAATTAAAATGCTTAAAACAAGAAAAATATGCTAATTTTATATTTCTGACCCCTATTAGCAGATATTTCTCCTGGTTTAAGCGTAAAACTCATTGTCATGTAGCTTCTCACGTACAATAATATTAATTTAGAAATGTTTTGATATTTCTCCTAGAAAACAAGACAAGAAACTCGTATTGTTACAGTGCAGTCACACAGCTTTTTGCCAAAAAATCAGCACGTCATATTTCACCTCAAAGTAAAAATAAATAATAATAATAATAATAATAATAATAGTGCATCGATTAATCAAATTCTTCTATATTTCTTTATATTTATTGAGCGAAATATTAAACAAATAAAAATGAACACGTTTCTTATTAAGAATTAAACTATAATGATAATTGAGGGGAAATAATATCAATAAATTATGCAAATTAACACTCTTTGGAGTGAAATATGACCTGATAAACCTTCTTTAATTACAGGTTTCATTGAATTAAGTCTTGAGATCTAAATCAGCAAATATAATAATAATGCAAATAGACGATAAATAACTGTACGCATTAAAATAAAGACAGCACTTAAACTCCTCACTGAACATTGACTGAGTTGCTCTTATTATTATTACTTCTACTACTACAGTCAGCTGTGATTGGCCAGCATCACAATTTTACTCCTCTGATTGGCCTGTGTGTGGTCTCTCTCTGCTGTGATTGGCTGTCACTCAGAGCTGAGGTCTGCTCTGATTGGTCGAGCCACACTAGAGCAACCTTCCCTTTAAATTCACTGAACGGTTGATAGGATTGCGTCTGATTTCAGATTATTATTATAATTATTTGCGTTCTGAATCCCCGTATGTGTGAATCTCTGAACTGTGCATATTGGTGTAGAGTATGTGTCAGCGGTGTGCCTAAATGTGCTGTCGTTTATATTTTCGTATGTTTCTTGTGATTTGAATGTGACTGAATGAGAAAAAAACGACGGACTCTAATCGGAGTAGAGCGTTTGCATCATGCTTCTGAAACGAACATTCATTTTTTTTGAGCAGCTTTACTCAGTATAACACTAATTAAAATTAACTCCAACTCACTGCCCCATTCACAGCGCTGTCGTTACTGGACGAGGGTGAATGACGACTGAGAGATCAATAATAAAGCAAAAACTAAGAGCTGTGTGTTTGTTTTTGTTCGCTTGTGTTGCATTACTACAAATCAGAGTCTGAGCCATTCATTCATTCCTTTTCCTTCGGCTTAGTCTCTTATTTAATCTGAGGTCGCCACAGTGGAATGAACCGCCAACTTATTTAGCATATGTTTTACGTGGCTGATGCCCTTCCAGCTGCAACCCAGTACTGGGAAACACCTAGACACTCTTGCATTCACACCCACACAGTTCGTCGAGGGTGTTTTTGCACTAGATGGCGCTAAAGACCACGTGGCTGTTGTTTTTAAATGACTATTAATTATTAGGCGGTGGCACAGTAGGTAGTGCTGTCGCCTCACAGCAAGAAGGTGGCTGGTTCAAGCCTCGGCTGGGTCAGTTGGCGTTTCTGTGTGGAGTTTGCATGTTCTCCCTGTGTTGGCATGGGTTTCATCCGGGTGCTCCGGTTTCCCCCACAGTCTAATGACATGCGGTGAATTGATGAGTTACAGCTGGAAGGGCATCTACCGCCGTGTGAAACATATGCTGGATAAGTTGGCGGTTCATTCCACTGTGGCGTCCCCTGATTATTAAAGGGACTAAGCTGAACAGAAAATGTATGTATTTATGTACACATTTTTCTGAAATAAAAGTTTATTGTTAAAATCACGTCCACTTCAAGAGTGACAGTAACATTGGACATTTGTTTTGAATCATTGTGCACTTTTCAACAAGTCATTTCTCCCCAGTAAAATTTCGAAATCAAAATAAACATGATTCATGACAACATAATTAAAACTTTGCTGCGATTGATATTGAGCTTTAAGACCGCCTTTGTGTGCGTCTTCACCCCAAATACAGCCTATGCTATTGCATAATATAACTTATGATCACACACGCACATATATATATATATATATATATATATATATATATATATATATATATATATATATATATATATATATAAAGTCCAATTTAAAAAGACATGGGATGATCATCAGGGCGTTTGTGCAGCACTCTTCCTTTCCGATAAAATTAATTTTTAATTTTTATTTTAAAACTCTATAACTGTTTTGATGTCTCCCTCACTTAAATTGATTTGTGGTAAAACTTTGAGAAGTGGATGTACTATGGTTAACAATATAAAAATTTTCTTTTCAGAAAAGTGTTCAGTAAAGCAACGTCATGTTTGCATTTAACGTCAAAATAAAGATTGTTTTATTTAAAAACATGCCAACAAAAAATAAATATATAGCCTATAAGTGGGCCTTATACGAGAAATATGCCGTCTTGATGAAAATATGTCTTCACAAAATCCTGTTATCACAAGAAAATACCATTTGTAACGTTATTAAGGGTAAAAAAAAATAATAATAAAAATAAGCCTTTATTTGTTTGTTTTTTTTGGTGATTTTATTTATTTATTTATTTATTTTATTATTATTTTTTTACTTTATTTTTATACATTAAACATTTTACAGAACAGAACATTCAGTGACAGCAGCGATTATTAAGAGAAAAAAAAAACGACAGTAGCCGCAGATGTAAATAAAAAAAATACAAGAAAATAACATGCAATATTTTCAGTTTCAAAAGAGCTATAAATACTATGTCTTATTCACAATGTAACAGGTGCCCATCTTTGTTTAAAAATATCCAGTTTTAGTTGAAGTTGAGCAGTCATATACTCCATTCTATATATACATTCAAGATTTTCTATCCACTGTACTGTTGTTGGAGGGTGTGGCTTCATCCAATTTATTGTTATGGTCTGTCTTGCACTTAGTAAAAGTATATGTAGTGTATATATCTCTGGTTTTTATTATATATATCCTGGGGTATCCCTCCAAGCAAGAAAAACAGGGGAGTAAAAGGTAGATCTACCTGCATAATTTTCATTATCTCAATCTTTACCCCTTGCCAAAATGCAAGTATCTTCGGACATTCCCAAAATATATTTGCGTGATTACCCACATTTCCGCAACCCCTCCAGCGTTCCTCTGACTGTGGATGGTTAGTATAGTTTGAGATCATCAATGGTGCTCTGAAAACCTAATTTTTGTTTTCCAGTCAAACTCTTTCCAATTATGGCTGGTGATTTTATTTTTTGTTATTCAAAAAAAAAAAATGAAAATCAAATCGTTTTTTAATTGATTTTTCGTTTTTCACCATGAAAAATAAAAACGGCTCGTATTTCATTTTTCAATATCCGTTTCTAAAATGAAAATCCAATGACCGAAAGATTTATTGACCCATACCCCTCATTGACCGTGCTCTGTCATAGCATTTCACAGCTGTATCCCTTCTTGACGTTTCCAGGACGGACTTTTAGGACAAATGTGATCACAGTAGTGAGAGAGCATCTAAAGGTCAGAGTGACTCAGTGACACTTCTGCTATTAATACACACAGAGCTCGAGTATTTATATCTGCTCAAGAGGAAACTTTCCTTTTCTGAGTCCAGAAACAGAAACGACCATCTGCCTGATTACTGACCTCTGACCTCCACATGGATCACATGACGAAGGATTTCCACATTCACGACAGTGAGTTTACTGTTGTTTTTCTGAACTGCTTCAACAGGCTACATATAGAGCAATCATAGAGTAACATTTTGTCAAACTTTTTAAAAAACTCCATGCATTTTAAGACCTCATCACCACTTTAGGTCTGAACAGGTAACATTGGCGACATTTTAACTATATTCACTAAATACTGATTGGAAAACTAATCCTAAACTAAAATATTATTCATTTACTTTACTACTTTGCTACTTCTAAATATTAATAATAATAATAATGTGTATATATATATATATATATATATATATATATATATATATATATATATATATATATATATATATATATATATATATATATATTATAATAAATTTTGTTTAATTTCGTTACATATTTGGTTAATATTTAAAAAAGAAAATCAGATTAAAACCGAAATATTAACTTAATATTTTCGTATTTTCAAATCACTTTTATTGTTTTGATTTGATTACGAAAATAATGAGTAAATATTTCGGTTTCATCTGATATATATATATATATATATATATATATATATATATATATATATATATATATATATATATATATATATATATATATATAGCCTATATACAACCAAATATGTATTTGAAACTGCTGATTAAATTTAGGTTATTAAGATACAAATAATTATTATTATTATTATTATTTATATTATTATTATATTAAAATTAAAAGATTAAATAAATCAGTATAACATTAATATGGATTATCGCTGAGGCTTTGTTGTGGAATGTCAGGCATAGATATTTTCAGACGAATCAATAGAGTAGAGCGGCCACTCTGGATCTACTTCCGGATTGAGTCAAACGTTTGACCCGCGAAAATCCTCGGTAGTCCTAGAATATTTTAATTTTGATTAACATTAGTAACAGGGGAGACATAAAATTTGTAATTTGCACTTATATTATGTGACTTGAATGAATACATATTCATGGTACAGCTTATTTTCTAATACATAAACGTGACAAACATTAAAAACACTGAGCCACCGTGTCACCCATTAATTAATTTAACTTTAATGTAAATCATGAATGCCTAAGCAGTCAACTTTTGTGAAAATGTGAAATGTTTTTGTGAAATAATAAATATTAGTAATAATAACAGGATTTGTTTTGCTTATATATTAATCTTAAATTATGGTAAATAGAAGAAAAATATATGAATCATCATATAAATCTTATATAAACTAATCATGAGAAGAAATCATCATAAAATGATCAAAATAAATTACAATTTGTTTGTTAAAATTCTTATTTTGCATAAAGTACATCATTTTCTACATAATTTTTTTTTTTACATTTTGTACATTTAATACTTGACTAATAATAATAATAATAATAATAATATTTTTAATTTAGTTTTGCATTTGTACATTTAATACTTGACTAATAATAATAATAATAATATAAATAATAATAATATATTTTATTTAGTTTTGCATTTGTAAATTTAATACTTGAATAATAATAATAATAATAATAATAATAATATATTTTATTTAGTTTTGCATTTGTACATTTAATACTTGAATAATAATAATAATAATAATATTAATAATATATTTTATTTAGTTTTGCATTCGTACATTTAATACTTGAACAATAATAATAATAATAATATAAATAATAATATATTTTATTTAGTTTTGCATTTGTACATTTAATACTTGACTAATAATAATAATAATATTAATAATAATATATTTTATTTAGTTTTGCATTTGTACATTTAATACTAGACTAAAAATAATAATAATAATAATATATTTTATTTAGTTTTGCATTTGTACATTTAATACTGGACTAAAAATAATAATAATAATAATATATTTTATTTAGTTTTGCATTTGTACATTTAATACTGGACTAATAATAATAATATTAATAATAATGTATTTTATTTAGTTTTGCATTTGTACATTTAAAACTGGACTAATAATAATAATATTAATAATAATATATTTTATTTAGTTTTGCATTTGTACATTTAATACTGGACTAATGACCATTAATTAATTTAAATAAATAAATTTAGTTCACTTCTTATTTAACTTATACAGGTTTAAAAAATTCCATGCAATTTAATCTTAATTTGTGATACACCAACATTAATTAATTCAACATTAATGTAAATAATGAATTTAATGGTGCACCGCTATACATTTGTACTTTGTATATCTATAAATGCTTAAGCAGTCAACTTTTTGTTCGTGTTAAAATGTAAAATGTAAAAGTTTTTGTAAATAATAAATATCAGTAATAGTAAGTAATGTGTATTTATATAGTGCATTTAATGTGTATGTCATGCATATCAAAAATATATCAAAGCCACAGATTAATATTATTCAACATATCCCAGATTTCTGGAGAACATTTTGAGATGTAACCCCCTTTGTAACCTTTAACATTTTCACAAGTAACTAATTTAATTACACATTTTTTTCTCAGTAACTGTAACACATTATTTGTTTCTTTTATTTCGTAATTAAATCCGTTACATGTAACAAACCAACACTGGTGTACATTTATATTTACATTTCGTACATTTAATACTTGATAATAATAATAAAACATTTGATTCAGTTTTGCATTTGTAGGTTTTAATACTTGATTAAACAACCATTAATTAATTTTTTAAAAAGTAATTTTTTTACTGACAAGTTTATGACAAGAATAAAAAAATAACAGGTTTAAAAATAATTTCCATGCGATTAACTTGTGCTTCTCCATAGATATCCATGGTGCTTTTCCATCGGCGCCCTCTATCGGTGTCAGCGCTGTAACTGCAGTGAGAGCCGCTTTCCCTCAGAGTGGAGGCTCTAGAACAGTAAACTTCAGCCTTTGTGCCTTAGTTGTTGGATATTTTTGCAGTTGTTTGTCTATTTCAGGACGAGCAGAGGCAACTCAAGCCCAACCAAACACCGACATGTAAAGCAGGACTTTGAGTCTTTGCTGTCGGAACTTTGCGGCAGTTTAGTGGCTTCAGTTCCGCATGAGTTCCCTGAAGGAGGAAAAAGATGGCGCTGCGCATCAGAGAACAGGTCTGTGATCAGTTTACCTGTGCACACCTGTCACACACAGATACATATATATATAAACACACAGCACGTGTTCTCGGTTTTCTCTGGTAATACGTTAATTATTAGATTTAGCTGTTTATAAATTAAATAGCAGTCAGGAGGACTTTTATTGTTTGCATGTTTGTTTGGATCATGTTTGTAATATGTATTATTTATTTATTTATAATTATTAAAAAGTTTATTTAGCTCTTTTCGTGCCCTTTTCCCATTTTTAGGTAAAATAATGTGCGTAAATGAGGTTCATATGACAAAAGCAAAGACATTAACTTATTATTTTGGGACTTTTATTATGTGCACGTTTGTGTGGTTCTTTTTTTAAATGTTTTCTTTATGCTTAATTTAGCCGTTTTTTGTACTTTCCCCCGTTTTAAGTAACAAAATTACAAATATAATAGTTTACAATTTTTTTCACTTAAATGTCACCCCTCATTTGGGATTCTTTATATACAACCCGGGATTCATTAACGCTAGTGCTGGGCCAGTAATCGCATTCAAAATAAAAGTTTATAAAAGTTATCTCAGAAAATGTCTGTCATTATATATATATATATATATATATATATATATATATATATATATATATATATATATATATATATATATATATATATATATAATGTTGCTTTTCTTTTTGAATGTTCTTTTAAATAGTAATTTAGTCCTGGAATTCAGTGTACCATGATCAATCAGAAATCATTTTGATAAGCAGATTTGGTGGACACAAAATATTTTTATTGATGATTATTTAATATATTTATTAATAAATGTATTTTTAAAATTCATGTTCATAATTTTATATTATTATCAAAGTTGAAAACTTTTTTATGATTGGAGGAATAATTAAATAATATATTATTGATACATAAATATTTGACATGAAATTATTTTAAAATCTATACATCATGTATTTATTATTATTTTTATTTTTATTTATTATTTTTTATTATAATTGTGGTTATTATTATTATTTATTATTATTATTATTGTTGTTGTTATTTTTATTTTTATTATTAATATTTTAATATTATTATTATTATTATTTATTATTATTTATTGTTATTATTATCATTATTTATTATTGTTATCTTGATTATTTATTAATATTTATCATTATAATTATTTTTATTATTGTTGTTATTATTATTTATTATTATCATTATCATTATTAATATTAATATTACAAACACATATATAGCGTTTGTAATATTTTTTTAAAGATATATATATATATATATATATATATATATATATATTTAGATATTTTGAAAAAATTGGTTCACGCATTATTTATTTATTTATTTATTTATCTTTTTATATTTATCTATTAACGAATATGTGAATTGTGAAATTGGTAATATGTGTTATATGTTTGGTTGGTATTGTAGGGTATTTTACATTATTCTTTCATTTTCCTTAGGCTTAGTCCCTTTATTCGTCAGGGGTTGCCTTAGCAGAATGAAACAGCAACTATTCCAGCATATATTTTACACAGCAGATGTCCTTCCAGCTGCAACCCAGTACTGGAAAACACCCATACACTCTAACACTCATACACTAACGACAATTTAGTTCATCAATTCCCTTATAGTGCATGTATATGGACTGTTAGGGAAACCGCAGCACCAGGAGGAAACCCACACCAACACAGGGAGAGCATGCAAACTCCACACAGAAATGCCAACTGACCCAGCTGAGGCGCGAACCAGCGACCTTCTTGCTGTGAGGCTACAGTGCTATCCACTGAGTCACCATGTCGCCCCCAAAGGTAGAAAACATCTGTTCTGCTTCACACTTCTGGAGCAGGTCAAGTCTTCTCAGAGGTGATGATCAGTGCAGTCGGTGACGGATGTGAGCAGGTGTGTGTCTGGTGAAGCCGCTCTAATGCTTCAGCAGGTTTTGAGGGTCTGAAGCGTTCAGTGAGGGATTTAGTGAACATCTGTTTGTGTGTATCTTGTTGTGACACGCTCAGATGTTCTGGATCGCTGCGCCGCTGATACTGTCTGATAAAACCATTAGATTAAACCATTGTCTGCCAGGTTCTCTGCTGGTCTGTGTGGGCTCAGGTGTTGTGGGTGGCTGCTTTAAAAGTGGATTCTGTTTTTGTTGTTTGTTATATTTATTATTTATTTGTGGTTGGCTGCAGCAGTGTGTCGGTGTTTGTGTGCATTGTGTGTTTGTGTGCATTTATGTTTTTAAGTGCATTTGTGTGTGTGTGTGTGTGTGTGTGTGTCAGCAGTTTGTTGTTGTGCACTGGAGGAAGATGAGGGTGATGAGATGATGAAGATGAGTCACAGATTAGACCTTATCTAATCTAATAGAGATAGGAGACAAATAGAAACACACACACACACACACACACACTACTGTATCTATATGAGGGCATAACATGCTCCACTGTTGTTTCAGTGTTTGCTTGTCAGTAAGAACAGTAATAGTTGTGATTGTAATAGCTGTTATGTTGGTTGTTTTTTTACATATTCACTTATATTTTGCTTGTTACATGCATATGTTATTTTATTCATCCGTTTATTATTATTCTTGCTATCTTGACTGTATTGAATGGCAGTCATATATAATGTTATATTTGTGGAAAGTTTATTTAAAGCAGTTTTAACTCAAATCATTAATCAAA